>NC_051179.1:40741244-40938744 GCF_013339695.2 Rhipicephalus sanguineus | reverse complement strand
CCATCTAACCACTTACACAATCGGAGGAAAATTAAAGAATCTCGCAGGTCACGTAAAGGTGCCCGAACACCATGCCTGCTACTCCGGGGTTCGAACTAGAGACAAACGCCTCGCCGGGGCGGTCGCGTATCAATGCAGCAGCCGAACTTTTCGACAACTGAATGAATCAATCTATAATTAATCGAAATTTGTAGAATAACAAGAAAACTCGAGACAGATTGAAGAACCGCTATATACGTAATAATAATAATAATAATAATAATAATAATAATAATAATAATAATAATAATAATAATAATAATAATAATAATAATAATAATAATAATAATTTGAGGGGTTTTACGAGCCAAAACCGCGTCGTATGCTCTGCACATTTAAACCATCTCGTGTTCTTTAACGTGCAGTGACAGTGACATCGCACAGTTCACAGGCCTCTGTATAGCATATCGCCTCCATAGAAATGCGACCGCCGCAGCCGGGATCGAACCCGCGACTTTCGCGTCAACGAGCACCGTATAAGCAATATACCACCGCAGCGGACAAGGACCGATACAGCTTCGTACAGCAAGTGAGTGCATGACATGTTTTGTTCATTTTTGCTTTTCAACGACCCTCATACACTTTGCGTCAACCTTTAAACCTCCTACACACCAGCTCGCATTGGTTCGAGTTGAGTTTCTTCTCAACGACCTCGTTCGTTCTCGAAATATGGGGCGTGTCCGCGGGGAGCCTGGAGACAGCAAGGGTACGACAAGTCCTGACATATATATAACGATACTCCGCGGTCACTCGGGCACATCTCGAAACCTACTTCGACACCAAACAACCTCCATGCTGCTGCTGCATTTGCGAGGCTCAAAAAACAACCCGCTGTTTACGCCCCTGGCGAGGCTCGTTATTGTTCGATCGCCGACGTCGCGGACGCGGAAAGTCAATCCATCTCATCGCGGCTTATAGCAGTGAAAAAAGACGAGACCGAAGCATAAAATACACGCGCGCAGACAAAACACAAAAACACTGTCGCGTCCCCTCGTTTCAGATACGGTCAGTGGATGCATGCACTTCGCGCCGTCCGTATCTCGCTGAAGCGATCGCGCTGCAGTGGAGGAAGATATGTTTAGGCTTTTTATCTTTGCAATGCCTTCGGCCAAGCTTGTTTATTTGGGTCACTGCCGGGAGCAATAAACAAGTTTTCGAGCGCCGCTGCATTGCACTGGTATATATAACCGGGATGCGCAGCCGCGTACGAACGTATACTGTGCCAGCCAATAAGCCTGGGAGCGTCTAGTATAAGATAGAGCGCGAGTATGCGTTTGCATATACGCAGGCGGCGCGATTCACCGTGCCACCACTTAGGAAATAATGCGTCGCAGGCATATCTGCGAGATATTTTTCTTCCCCGATAAGAGGCTAAACGAAGGACGCCTACGGGTGATAGAGACAGGCAGAAAGAGATTAGGGAAAAGGGTATGGGGAGGGGGGGGTGTATTCACGACCGGCCACTGCAAACACAGCGATAATTACACTTCGCCTTAGGTTCTGCTTAACAAATCGCGTCCACGGAACCTGCTGTCTGTCGTAGCAAATCGCGGGCCTGCAGTGTATGTGAACATCACAGTGCAAGCGCTGCAATCTGCGACGTGTACATTCCAGCGCGGTGTGCATGCACGCGTGCAGACCGGCGGGAAACGCGCCCCAGTCAAAACAAGATAGGGACTGTGCGTGTGTGTGTGTGCGTGTGTACCGGGACCGTTCATTTGCAGGCCCAGAGCAACGTTGTTGCAAAGCAGTCACGCCCACCTCGCGGCCAAAGAGTGGCAAAGTTCGGCGCGCGGCCGTACACTGTAAGCAAAAAAAAGCCGAGATGGGAGTAAATGGACTTGTCCTCTAGCGCACGCCCCGATGGGGGTTTTATATACCCCGTCCAGGGGAGTAAAAAATTTACCCCCCTTAAGGACGGAGGTTTTGGGTGGACTGATGGGAGTATTTGTTTACATCCATAGGGGAGCTTTTCCAGGTAAGTATGGGAGTAAATTTTTATAACCATCGAAAAAAAAAATGCTTTTCGCTGTCGCACCATCCACCAAAGAATCTTTAATTAAATTAGCATCGAAACACGCAAACTCGATCACACGTGCACAAACATGCACACAACATTCGCCAAGTAACACAACACTCACACTGACAACTGCTCGCCACCCGCGCTTCACAACCAAACTTTGGTCACCGAGTATATATAGGCACCACATCTTGACCTCCAATGTAGCTCGGATGGGACACTCCTTTTCCGCGTAATTATGCACCAAACATTCATGGCGTACGTGTATATTTGTGGTGGGCTTATAGATACTACTGAGGTACACCCGTCTTTTACTATAAACCCGCCTAACATTCAGCGCCACGTATACCGCGTTGTTGCCGATGGCGTCGCTAGGCCTCTCGCAGGAGTACGGCACGGCTATACGACGAACGGCGGAGCGTGATCACAAAATGCTTGCTGCTGTGCAGTTTTCGTCGCCGTTATTTTGCACACACAATAAAAAAACAGGTGTCCGCTTTCCGCGTTAACTACAGAGCGATGCACTTACAACGAACGAGACGGCTCGTAGTCGCGGTTCCTGTTGCTCGCAGTGCAGCGGCGGCCGCACGTTGGTTCAATCTATCTCGTATCGGCGCTCGCTTTCTCGCTATACGTTTGACAACGGTGGTTGCATGGCACAAAGAGACAATTTAAACTTACTCATTCCAGCAGCTTTTATTTTCTGTGAAACATATTCTTTGCTTCACCGGTGGCCGGTGGCGAGACCGGTGTTGCTGTGCGAGTTCGCTACGCGCCGCCGGCTTGGTACTGACGACGTAGCGAAGCCTTCTTACCGCTAGAAGTTGCAGCCGGTGAAACATCGGTTCGGTGACACTACCGAGAAGCAAGCGTTGCCGGTGGTCGGGGCGAGCGCGTCGCCGGCGCAGCTCTCACACCCGGCCGCCGGCCGGCTTGATGCCGACGACGTAGCGAAGCCTACTTCTTACTGCTTCGAAGTTTTAGCCGGTGAAACTCCAGAAACACCCGCTGACGATCGCAACAGCTTACTTTTGTTACCGATGAAATTATTCTTCGCAGTTCTCGTAACTCGGCACGTTGAAGCAAGGTATCCGTGGCGTGTCGGAGGCTTTGCACTCGTGTGCATGGGCATTGCCGCTTGACGGGAGAATAAACACAGGACAGCCAGCTCGATGTGTTCGCGGTCGGACGCTGGCGCGAGTTGGAACTTGTCTCTGACCAGAACGGTTCAGTGGAGAAAATAGTCCTACACGTCTACACAAACCAACCGGCCGTTGCAAATCCTCGCTGCAAATCGTCGCTGCAAACAGATGCCCGTACACACACGCACATTCACACACGCACGCACATCACGACCAAAATGGTTTCTAAAACTCCCATATGGAGTTTTCTGACCACGTGACACGCACGTCACGACCAAAAATACTTTTAAACCTCCCATAGGGAGGTTTCTAACCACGTGATCTAAAACTCCGTGGGGAGTTTACAAGGTCATGTCGTTCATAAACTCCCTCATTAAGCAAGGGGCGTTTTACGACGACATGTGCCGACTTCACCCCGCTACCACGGAGTAAATGATTGGGGCATGGGGGTTTTAGGGGCTCATATGCTGGAAAAGCTCCCATCTCGGCTAATTTTCGTTTACAGTGTATAATTAAGCGCAATAGCCGTGGGCTAAAATAGCGGTGGGCGTTGCTCTCGAGATATTGGTTAGTTATAGGCTAAATTGACACCCTGCAGCCTTTTAGCATAAGCGATAATTCATTGAGTTTTGTGCGCAGCAATGGTAGCTATATAGTGAATGCTCAGGTTGAGTGGTTTTGAGAGATTAGCGTGTTGTCCGTCGGTGTAAGCTCGATCTCATAACTATTAGAGAGGTAGAAACAGAACTGCAAAAGAAATGGTAGACAACTCAATCATTGGTGAGAGACTGAGTGAAGACCACGTTGCTGTTAGAACAGCGCATAACTAATATAAGGAAGCGGCGGGCTAGAATTTAACCATCTGTTATATCCAACGTTTGTCATTGGCGGTATAGTATACGGCTAAATACTACACGCATGCGTCCGCCTCTGTATAAGTGCCATATAGTTTTAAGGAACGACTTCACAAGGTGAACTGCGTACGAAATTATTATATCAAAATCACAACATGAGTGCGAGGCACACCGTCGTGGGGAGAGGGCGTACTCTCGATTAATGTTGATCACATTGGTGTAGCCAAGGGGAGGCGGTGGGAGGTTGGGAGTCACCCCCCCCCCTCCTCCACCCAGAAGTTCTTTTCAATTTTGCATGCGTAAATATACACGCGCACATACAAACGCACGTATGAACACGCATGCATAGACGGTTGCTGACACCCCCCCCCCCTCCCCTCCCCATTCTTCCGAAAAATTTTCTGGCTGCAGTCCTGAATGATCCCCTGCGGTTCTTTAATGTACAGTACGGCCCACTGTGAAAGGGAACACTCGAATGAACACCTTTCATTTTGTTGGCCCCCTAAAGGCTAGTGTATGTGGAAAGATTGTTCATGCATGTTAATAGTCTGTCATAAGGGGTTCAGAACGCGCTAGTCACGTGGTTCTTTTTTTGTATTCCGCGGGCTTTCTTTGCAGCTTAGAAAAAATGGTATACGTGAGACTTTCTTTATCGCAAATGTTAATAGAATTGGGGTTTCTGTCATAGACGCTTCAGAACTTTGCAGTAGCCGCATTTCTTGCCTACAGTATATTTAGCAAATTAAATAATCTAATTAACAAATTAGTTAATTACCACAAAAAATGCTGTTGTGCGCAGGAGAGCGAAATTTGCAGTGACATACCCGGCGCAAGTGTTTTTTTAACCCTTGGCTAACAGTGGACCCGTCTGTATACGCCTATATATTATACACAGGCGTTCCAGCTGCATTTAGTCCCCGCGTCGAAATGCCGCAGCCACGGCCATTGGAGGTGTTCGAACGCGCGCCCTCGTTCTTCGCAGAGCCACACACCTCAGCCGCCGCTAAGCAAACCACCAAGACCGGGTTTTGTCCTCAGAAAAGGACGGAAGAGAGGAGTATCGATGAGGTAGCAGAGACAGCGAGGCGTGGTGTCGGCGTGCCAAAGCGGGCGTGGCAAGAAGCGCCCTCGGCGGTGACGGTCGGTGTAGCGGCGCGACGCTTCACCGCGTCCACCACCACCACGCGAGCCGCCGCCGGCGTTGGAGGGGGAGACGCGCGGCCCCGACGGCTGGCAAATGCGCGCCGCCGTCGCCGCTTGTCCCCGCCGCGGAACGACGGAACGGTCAGCCGGCCAAGCGAGGACTGCGTGCGCCCGGGGCCACCACGCTCCGGAGGAGACTGCGCCGTCGGCCGAGACGTAGAGGAGGAGGGCACCACGGGGCATCGACTCCGCGCACCGTTACCTATCGGTCGCCGCTTGTCCAAACAAGAGACGACGGCGGGTCTACGAAGCGCGCGCTACGCTAGCGAATGCACTGAACTCGCGGACAACGTTTTTCGCAATGAAGCGAAGGACACAGAGCCAAATCGCGCGTATCCTACCGCTAATGAATGTAGTCCCACAAATGTGTCCGTATTTTGTGCGTGTCAGATATAAAAAAATACTACTTTCTTTTCTATATCAGCTCTTTGAGACATGACGCAGCTCACATAACACGCGCCATACCGGACTACTTCGCGTAGGAGTACATGCGCAGATCCTCAGCCCCCGTAGCTTCCCCTTCACTGCCACGAAAAGTTGTCCGCGAGTATATGGCAGCAAGTGTCGATTGTAACCGTATAATAATATAGTGACAACCTGTAAAGTTGAAAATGTGCCAATAATGTAAAAAAAAGGGACAGTCATTTCATTCAGATTAAACGAGGAAAATGTCGCTGTTACAACAGCGGATAGCGGAGTTACCATCATTTACCAACATTACCTGTAGGGGAGTGAGCCAGAAATTTGTTTCGGAGGGGGGGGGGGGGGGGTCAACTACCCATTATGTATATTCGTACATGTGTTTGTGTGTGTGCGTGCGTGCGTGTGTAGATACATACATACAAAACAAATATTTCGGGCGAAGGGGGGGGGGGTGAGTCCTCCCCACTGGCTACGCCAGTGATTACCTGGTATTTGTTCATAGCCCACATCAGGCGACTAGCCAACATTAGCTGGTGCTGGTAATGTGGCAGTAAATACGGCAGTTGAATTCGGTCAGAATGCGGGTGGAAGAGGCTCAGCAAATTTTTACATATACATCCAGCCGAGATGCGACTTTGCATATGTCAGCGTCTCTCGTAAAACCGCGACTTGAAGCCCTACGTGTTTGTAGCAGAGAATAAAGCAGGCGCAGTAACCTTTCTCGTGGGCATATAGACCTTTTCTAGGAAGGCTCTCTGGGTGCCGCTATAATCCCCTCTGGGCTGTTGTAAATATGCCTGACATCCAAAAAATGCACTGCCGAGGCAGTGACGACGTTAGCGCGCGACAGCCTTTGTACTCCAGTGCCACAGTCCGGAAACGAGGTCTACTGGACGAGCCTGACCAGAGGCTCAAGCAAGGTCCGCAGGAAGAGCACAACGCGGTGCTGGTCCAGGAGACTCTTCCGACCAGCACTTCTCAAAACCAGCGCCGGATCATCCCCCGTGCTATGAGAAGGATATTGCGCATCAAGGGCCCTCCTTCACTTTGTAACGTTGCCGACAGTGAGAGGGCACCCAAAAGCGATGTACAGGACTCAGCTCACCCCCATTCGTAACATCTGCGATACAAGTTTCTACCGCCATCATTTATCTCGCGCACTGCCCTGGAGGTGCTCCTTGCACCTGCGCTGTCCTCCTCTTCATCATTTCCTTCGTTATAATTGCCCCCGCCATCCATCTTGGCGGTCGAAGAGACGAACACAACAGGGTTGTAGTATGGCTCGGCGGTCTTTACGATGCTCGACATGCATGATATCGCGTCCACGATACAGCAGGCCAGCAGATGGCGAAAGGGGTTCAATGACGTATAGTCAGCGCAGTTAACGCTCTATCGCACAACGTGCCAAATTTGGCACAATGTGATTCACATTTTTGAAGGCTGTTGCAAGAAAGCTTGCTAGGATCGCGCAGGGTTTGTCTTATTTCTAAGACACAAAGCACCTTCATTTATTACGCAGCCTAAAAACGAAACGAAATCACATTACGGGTGGTAAAATCGTTAAACTATATATTCTTGGTGCCAACGCATCTACTGCAAGAAGCCTCCGCAGCGTTGCACCTGAAGTATATGAAACGGAGCATAGTTGTCGAGTGCACTTCACTCAATGCGGAAAAGTTTTCTGTGGATTTGCACGTTGTACCATACTTGGCACATACAAAGATCTTAATTTCTGTGTGTCCGATAAATGTATTTTTTTTTTCTTCAGAATGCTTTCTCTTGATGCAAAATACGATTCCACAGCAAAAAAAAAAAAAAAAGAATATCTCTAATGATTTAATTATTCGCACAATAGAGGGTTAAAATGTGAAGTTCGCTACACCACACGGCGCGTTTCAATCAACCAGCATTGTACTACGGTTTGTCGTTGTAGATTACAACGCTTTCGCGCTGCTATCCGCTGTAGCTTCATTTTCAGCTCAAACGAACGACCCGCGCCCCGAATAGGTGTTGTGCATCCTTGCTTTCAATGGATCCGGACCAAGGCTAACTTTTGAGTGCGAGTGTGGCGGGCATTTGATGCGCAACAATGTTAGCAGAGCGTAAGCTGAGCACGCGGGCAACTCCGCCGATGCAGGCATCCGTCAGTGCAGTTTTCAAGGTGCGACAGTATAGCGCCAGCGCACACAACGTTGCGAGTAGAAGCCGCAAAATCAAGCCCGGATGTGCATTTGGGGGGGGGGGGGGGTTCGCGCATATCTACAACTGCCAAGAGGGGATTATGGCGGCACCCAGGGAGCCTTCGTTGGAACAGCGCATGGAAGGGAGGTACCCCTTGGTATTCCTGGCGGCCGATGCCGGCAATACTGAGGCGCAAAATAAGAGCTTCCGAGAAGCTCAAAAAGCGCTCAGTCTACGTCAGTCTCATATTTCTACTCCGCAAAGTTCGCGAAAGCTTAAGTTGAGAGATAAAGAAAGAAAGAGAGAGAGAAGTAAAAGAGGGAGGTCATACATATCAACACTATAGAGCTGGCGCTCTAACCTGTTAGGCGTTAAGCTCGGAATTGGGAGAATTGGGAGTGAGAGCAAGCCCTCCTCGCTTTAATTGTAACCGTAGTACATCAGGCCTTTCTAACAAAGCCTGCTTACGTTTAGTACGCATGTTGTTCCTTCTCAGGCGTGCATGCCGCAACTTTGTTGAGCGAGAAAGCAACTGCTACGTACTAAACTTTGTTTTGCCTTTCCCTTGACACCCAAAGGAGAGTACGTAATGCGTGCACAAAAAGCGAATAACCTCGCGGTATTTTCATCTCCGGCTACGCAACCAGCTCCCCGCTGCGCACGCGCGCGTAGCGGTGACAGGGCAACAAAAGAGCGCCCAAAGCCGCTTGCCTGCGAGAGGCGCTACACATGCAGGACGACATGCTACGTCGTTGTCTTCGTTCGCGCTACGCAGCGCTCGGTGGTGGTGGCGCCAAAGAAATGAGAAATAAAAAGAGAACGGCGTCGGAACAGGAAGAAAGAATCCAAGCAAGAAAAGAAAAAAAAGGGAGAAACGATCGACGCCTCCAGAGCCCTGATTACGGCAGTTGCCCCCAGGGGCCGCTGTCGTTTCGAACTCTGTCACCGGGAGATTCCCTCGAACGCAGTAAAGAAAAAAAAAAAGGCGCATAGGGTTATAGGGGCCAATGCACGAAGCGGAGGCGTCGAATATTGCGAGCCCTGCAGGGGTGCGCAGCCCCTCCTCCTTTTCCGTCACCATTTCCTTCTCTCATACACTATATAGCTGCATTTCAGCATGCCAGAGGGTTGCATGCAGATATGCTGCCTACCAGCCTTCTCATAGCTGCATGTCACCCTGAGAAGCCGCACGAGACGGGTTAACGATTACCACAGCGCCAATATTCGAAAATTTCAAATATTCGCAAACCCTGATTGTACTATACGTATTTTTCGAAAATTTTAAGAATAGTTTGGGACATTCTCATTTATTCAAGAGTGTACATTCAAAAATATTCAAAGAGCACATTCCCCAATAAGTGGCCGCGAATGGCGCTGGCTAACACTCCCGCATATATATATAATACACCAGGACCCGTATTCACAAAAAAAAAAAAAAAACGTCTTAGGCTAAAACTTTTCGTAAGAGAATATTTCAGCCAATCCCGATGCGGGGCATACCATTAACGGAGCCGGCTGACCAATGGGAAAGCGCACTTACGAAGGAGTATAGTTGTGTGAATTCGGCCCCAGAGGAAGTGGAAGGAGGGACATCCATCTCACTTCACTTAGCCATAGTCGTAGCCATAGTCGTAGCCATAGTAGAAAACAGCGCGATGCAACGAAGACAAAAGAGACAAAACAGTCTTGTATTCGTAGTATCGCGCTGTTTTCTATACTATGAACATGTATCAAGAAGCTCAAGTTCGCACGCTTTCGCAATCGTATAGCGCTGCAAAAAAATTCATGCGGAAGGTTACATGCATTCCACTTGCCCGAAAGCTCGTCTTGCATTCCTTCCACTTTCATTTTTCACTCTCGCGTTTACTTGATTTGAGATTAGTGCGAATTCAGTTATCAGCTGCACCGACCATGAGGTTTAAATCATGTAAGTGCAGACAGCATGCCTATTGCAGTGCGGAATTGTTGGCTCAGCTTTAGCTGAAAACACTTTGTTTTGTCACCGGGTCTAGTGCAAACATGTTTGTTTGTGGAAGAAGGAAGATATGATTGTGGCGGTTTTTGTTTCATTTTAAATTACCCTTACTCTTCGGCTTCTCATTTTCCTTTAGCCTTCGTTACACTGTATGCCCCCATCCAGTGCGCGAGAGTTGGGAAACGAAAAAGCAACACGTCCCAACTGAACCATACACGTAACTTACGCAGCCCTTTCTGCAATTTTCCTCGCCCGCCCAGCCTTTTTTTTCCAAGCTCTGCGTCGCTTTCTCATTTCAGTCTCGGTGTCTCTGGAACTCCACCCTCCTCTTATACGTCCCAGCAGTGTCATATTGAACAGAATCCCCAACTCGGGCGCTAAATGCGCCAGGCTGGTTCCCCAGCCAATAATAAACTACGGCAAGAACGGAGACAGGGCACGGTGACGGGAAAGGCACGAACGGGTCGAATGTGCTAGTAGAGTAAGTTCGCGCCGAAGCTACAGCAGAAATAGTGCGGGTAAAAATTTTGAAACAAAAATGCGATATACTATACATAAATAAACGAGTGCGAGATTTCGTCTGCTCGGAGCAGACGACGAGACCGAGCAGACGACGAGGCGAAATCTCGTCCAGGCACGAGAAAGACTAAAACGAGGAAGAGAGAATAAAGTTGAGGATGAAAGGAACGAAGAGCGAGGCACCTCCAATATAAACACGACGGGGGTTTCCCCTTGTTTCCGTATTTCCTAGCTCTGAAGAGATGTGAAAAAACAGAAAGGTGCAAAGAAAGTAGCGTACACAACCAGACAGAGAACCAAAATGGCGGTAGGGAGAGGAGGTCAAAGCGGGGCAGGCGCCTCGGAGCGCGCGCGCTGCCTTCGAATTCAATTCCGAGGGGAGCAACCAATCAAATTCCGCCGCGGCGCGCGAGGTCGGAGATTGCCAATATGCCTGGGCCCCCGCGCTGTGCTCACGCCGTTCCCACTACCACGTTGGGGACGGCCGGCGGAGGCTGCTGGCTTGCCAAGCACTGTTCCTTCGTAAAGAAAGCTGCCCGAGGTGAACGAAGAGAAGCCATCCCTGCAGAAGAGAACGCCACCGCTTCTTTCATCTCCGGTGTACCTCGAGACACTGTCCCCCCCCCCCCCCCCACGCCCCTCCCCTCCATCTAAACTCCGCCGACTACGCGCCTTCGTTCTATCATCCTTTCTTTCGGTTCTTTGTTGACGTTTCATTTTCTTTTCGTAGAAGCCTCCCCCTCTTTCACCTCTTCCGAGATGCGCCGAACCGAGCGCCGTCGGCGGCGACGAAAGAACAAGAAAGATTAACGAGACTAAAGGAAATAAAATTGGGCGCGTACCGAAAGAAGAAAGGCAGGGGGGGGGGGTGGAAGAGAAGAACAAACAAGCCTCCAAATGGAGCAGCGAACAAGGGAGGCGCGGTGGAAAGCGGCGCAAGAAAGAAGAGATGACGAGAGACGCATACTACAATGAAGGCAAACAAAAGGATGAACAAGACGGAGGAGGCAAAGACAGCGCGGGAGGTGATAGGCAGAGCGAAGAAGTGGTGGACGGCCGCGAACGCATAGCATATGGATGATGCTGGTCGAGAAGTGCGAAGGATGAAGTCGAGGCAAGCAGGGCGCGAGGAGATCCAGTGGAACGCGTACCGTGCACTGTTTACCCTTTACTCGGGAATTCTAGAACACCACGCGGGAGGGTGATGAGGGTTGGAAGGGAGTGGAGAGTGGACGGGATATACATGAAGTATTGAGGAGTTAGAGGAGGGTGCTGCTGCAAAATGGATAACTGGGCTAGTTATTCGGCTTAGGAGGGCTTTGGTTCGGGCAAGTTGGTGCGACATCCGCAAAGTTAATCAGCACGATAAAACATAGCCACAAGAAAACGCGCACACGCAGGACCAGCGCTTTTTTTCTCTCGCATTTATTTTCTGGTTCTCGCATTCTTTTTTAAGTTCCAAGTGTTTTATAGGAAGTAAACCCGAAACAGAAGTTTCCGAATCAGTACTTCAGTCAGTCTTTTTGGCAGCATAAAAAGAAGAATCTTCTTCAAAGCTCAAATTTAACAAACTGTATCTCGTGAGGTATATTCGGACATACAAACTAACCAATGAAATTTGCGGGGGTGGACGAGTCGTACTGTGACTCCCGAAGATTGAAAAACAGAAAAGAAACGATCAAAAACGAGTAACAGAAACAAATTAAGTAAGAGAAGAATAAGAAAAAAAAACACTCCTTTGTTGTCCTTGATAGCTTTTTCTTTGTTTGTTCTTGTCACCCTCGCAAGCTCGCCCATGTGCAGGGCCGTAGCCAGAAATTTCCGCGAAGGAGTACAACCAACCTTTATGTATGCTGGTGCGGGCGTTTGTATGAGTGCGATCCAACGCTAAACCGGCACACATGCAAAACTAAAAAATTCCGTGGGAGGAGCGGGGGGGGGGACCCCCTCCCTCGCCCCTGGCTACACCAATGCCCATGTGATGCCCTTTGCTTGGCAACTTGAAAACTGTTCGACCCCTCCGGTCCCTGGTCTCCTTGTCCGTCACCGCGCGTTCAATGAAATCCCAAGCTCCCGGGATTCCAGAGTGGATCAGAGCTTAGGGGGCGCTGCAGACGCCGCTCCATATATAGATGCGGGCTGCGTGCAGTCTGCACCCAAACCAAGAGGTCTCGTTTCTACACTGACACTGTTTTTTCTCAACCTCGTTTTTCCAGAACACTTAAAAATATATACCGGACAGAGCCACAAGTTGTAGCCCTCGTGCCCCCCCCCCCCCCCCCCGTCCACCAGCGCTAAAAATTCTCGTTTCGCTACTGTTGTTGACTTTCCCGGCGTTAACGCTACGCGCGCGCATTTCCCCACGTTTTAATAATTTATTTATTTTTTTCGAGACATCTCAAGCTGCGCGCAAAACAACACAGCGGGGAGGGGGGGGGGGGGGCAGAAGGCTCATCGAGACGGGAGGCTTTAAAACGTCGCGAGATCAAAGGAGGAGGAGGGGGATTTGGAGACGGTGGAAGTGTATCAAGACAGAGTAAAGTAAGACCCCCCCCCCCCCTTCCTCCCTCCGAAACTCCCCACCCCATAACACGAAAGTGCAAGTTCTGAGCTTCCCGTGACCGAGCCTCCGGCAAAAGCCACGCGAAACAAGCACACACAGATACTTAAAAGTTGAAAAAAAAAATGTTATACCGATAAAGAAATACCCACCACAGAGCTCTCACCATACAGAGCGCCTTTGCCTAATCTAGTATAGAGAAAACCCTGTAACAAAGTAAACAACGAAACAATAAAAAGAAAAAAAAGACTAATAAAGAGAAACAGCGAGAGTTTAATATGGCCGGGTGAAACTTCAGCACGCTGTGAGGGGGCTTTAAAAGTTGCTCTAAAACGCCACGCCTCCTCCTCCTCTTCTTCTTCCCGCTACAGTCTTTCACTCCTATAGACACACACAAAGTCAGCGCGGGCAGTATTACACCAGAAACCACCCTCGGGCAGTCGATCGTCGCTGGTGGCGGCGTAGGATACACGTATATCCCCGAGAAAGCTCATATACACAAAATAAGAGACGACGTTGGTTTTTCTTCAATTCGGCCATCTTCCCGAGGAAGATCAACGCGCGGAGGAAGAGGATGGCATCGAAGAAGATCATCGCTTCGTTTTTCCCGCGAGCTTCCGAAACTAAAACTCGCGATTCGAAGCACGCAAACTAGTATTTATATTATACGCGGCCGCATCATCGCACTGCGAGCCGTTGTTTCAAGAAAAAACGTGGAGGCCGGCAACCGTGAAAAAGTTAATGCTAAGGAAGTGCGGGGCAGGGCAGGCCAGTCGTTATTTTTTCGCGCTTCCTTGGATACGAAATACAGCGGATAGAGTGACGAGACCCTTATGGTGGCAGTATGGTACTCATATGAACTCTTCAGGCAAGATGGGCTCAGAGGTATACAAACACAATTAGAGTACACTTAAGCGGAAAAGAAACGATACGTAAGATAAGTGTGTAAGCTTTAGCTATAGCATTATAGGAAACGTATTTTATTCGGTGGCTCCGTAGAAATTTTCGTGGGCATGTATATTAGAGGAAGAATAAGAGCGTATATACAATGCGTACATATAATCCTCCCCTGTTCGCAGCTGGCCGGCTGACAAAGGAACACAGGATGGGATGAGCTCAGTAAGCGTGATGACGACATAAATCCCGTAACGGCGGGATAAACTCACGCACATCGCTGTGCAACCTAAGCCGACGAACTAAATTTTGCAAAAAAAAAAAAATAAGAAGTAAAACAAGATGGTTAGGTTTAAAGAACGTCACGTATACATGTATAACAACACCAGCGAAGAAAATTCGATCTCAGAGGGACTTGGGTGTATAAGCAACACAATGCAATCGAACAAACGAAGTATATACGGAGAATACGGGGAGCTTTCCTACACAGTCAAGTATTGTGCGGAGCCTTGCGTGAAACGCGGTAATACAATCGATCCCTTCTTTTTCCACACTCTCTCTTCCTTTGCGACCAAACCTTCGCTGGGTCGATTGTTATCTGAACGGCGTGCAATCTCAGATTTCTTCCCTTTTTTTTTCTGTTTTGTTAGCTTTCCGGTTCCGCTGGAAGTGCACACGGGCCCGCCCCCTTGCGGCTGCGTCTAGCTAGGCCTGCTTGCTGCAAGCTGGAGCAAATAATGGGGATGCACGCATTGCGTGCGACGCACCACAAACAACTGGCGGGAGAAAGATGATCCCGAAGAGCTGACGGGCGCCTGAGACGACAAGCCGCTCAGGCGTGCGTGCGCTCTATATATATACACGGCGTATACCTTATGAACGTATACGAGAATTTCAAAAAATTTTATTCTACCGCCATCTAGGATAGGTATACCATTAGGGCAATAGGTATAACTTGACTGCCAGACTATAGGTCAAATATAGGAAACCAGAAGGTTCTTTCTTTTCTTTTTTTGAAGTCATGGAGAAGATCGAAGCTTAAGCAACATGAAATGCGTGGCGTTAATGCAGTAGGTTTCACGACGCTAACCTAACCTAACCCGAAGACACAAACAACATGCCAATATTATAAAACTCTATGCTGATAGGTTAATGTCTGAACGAAAAAGTGGAGAAACATAACAGTATACCGTGTGCTAGACGCTAACTACAAGACTATAACAATAAAGCGCGCACAAACTGCCGCGCCACCTTTGAGAAGACGGAGGAAACTGCGATGCCCCGCGATAACGAATCAGGGGCATGAAAAGAGCGCGTGTGATTTGCTCGCAAGTTAAACCTTCGTCATTTTTGCGTTATACTAGTTTAACCTCCCGTATATAGTTCGGCCTACAATGGTTCGTCCCCCTTCGCTAACCTTGGCACAGATGGATCTAAAGCCATGCATCCTTCAATATAGTATACAGCGCCACAGTGAAGTCCGCAAGTGCCATGGGTTGCACACCGCAGTGCTCGCTTAGCGTATATATTCGCGAAACGTTGCCCAGCACGCGGCAGTATACTTTATTCCATCCATTATCGTGATCGCCGGCGGCGCCATTATCGTAATCATCATCCCAAGGAGAGGTTGTAACGAGTGATATATTTCTTCTCCCACTGCGAATCGATGCCGCTTATACATGGCTGCCCTCCATTCCTACAGTCCTCCTCTCCCTTTAGCCACCCCTCCTCCTCCTATCCTAAAGAGAGCCAGCACTACCTCAAACTTCACTTAACAATGGATCGTCATTGCCTGCATTATCCGTTCTTCTATATATTAGACAAAGGAAAAAAGACGATAAAACGGCCAAAACTGCGGGAATATATAGAAGAGGAAGAGCGCGCGCGCGTCGTGCTTAGCCAAGCCGATCCAAGTCGATCTTCCCCGCCGGCCTCGCACAATCAGCGGATCCAGGGGCAGTTAGTTAGCGGCCTGCATGTGCGCGAAACTCCGCGCGGGAAGCTGTAGATAAAATGTGCCGACGGCTCTGCCTGGTGCGGCAAGTGCAGAAACGATCGAGAGGAAACCCCCTATAGAAGAAAAGAAAAAAGAAAGCGCCGTGCACACACACACACGCGCGCACACTAAGTAATGCGGGCATTAGAGAAGCTTTTCACCGCGGCCGCTTTAGCCCTTCGTCGTCGACTACGGCGCCGTAGAATTATCGTCGCGCAGCGACCGAACGGCGCGGGGTTCCAGCAGCCAAAGCGTCGTCCTGTGCAGGGGTATAAACGCTTGGATTGAACTGGTAGGCCGAAAAGACGGGGGGGGGGGGGGTGTATAGGAGGTGGGGGAGGGCAAGGGCGGGCGAGCGTAAAGAAAGCCCAAGAGGATTACCGAAAAATAATGCGCACATAACGAGCACCCTGATCCCCTCCCTTCCAAAAGATCCTTCCAGTTCTCGAACCAACCGGCCCATACCGTCCTTCTCCAACTTGCAACGAGCTGGTGGCGGAGAAGTGCAATAGCGTGACGGCAGCTACATTGTAGAGCTGCGCCGGGGTGATGATGCCAGAGGGCACTCCCCGCACCTCCGCATCTTCTGTCTGTGGAAAGCGAGCGATCAGTGCCCGGACGCCGAAACGCAATGTAGTTACGCGTACGATGAGAGACGCAGCGCAACATATGAAGGATGAAGAGACAAGTCAGGAGGAGGAGGATACAACGTTTATTAATGCGAAGAAGAAAGAAAAATAAATAAAATTAAAAGGAGGGGACGTTTCAAGGGTGGGTTCCCCATTCCAGGACACCAGTGGCCGCCGCTGCTCGCCCGGCTTGATCCAGGAGACCCCGTGTCTTCGGGTCCTAATAAAGGTCGCGTTAACTGCTGCGTCACAAGTGGTTCTGCCGCGCATGCTCACGATGCCTGCGCGTGAACGCCTTTCCGGATATCCACGGAGCCTTCCCGAAAACCATGGAATGGCGCACCGTCGAAGCGATCGCATCCGGATGGAGCCCGACTGGCCATACCGAACGACTCTATTGTGTACCACGGGGGCAGCTCTTTGTCATTTCTTTTCTTTTCTTTTTAATCTTGGTTCTCGCTCAAACATCAGCATTGTTTTCCCACGAGGCTCACCGGAGGCAAGGCTTTCCACCGCCATGCCGCAACAGATGCGCCGTAAAAGTGGACGACGAGAAAGCAGAAGTGAACTACAAGAAGAAGGGCATGAAACACGCGGATGTCGACGCAAGCACGCATGCGCGTAACGTGCAGACGTGATCCGTAGCTTAGTGCGCCGAGAAGAAAAATCGTGACCACCACCTGTGGAGAGCGCTGGAGGATGGACAAGGGCTCATCACCCAAGGACTCTCTCCTCTCGCCGACTCGATCTGCAGCCGCATTGACCACCAAGAGTCCATCAACGACGTGGTTGAGTCTCTCACCGCAGGGTGGCGCGAGGGTGGGGAGGAGGAGAGTTAACAGAGCGAGGGCTCGGACGTGGGAACCGAGCCATTTGACGACTTCGCAGCGAACCACCACTCGCGTTCGCTCGCGGACCTGCATGCCTTCAGAAGCCTCGGCGTGCAAACGTTACTGCCCTTTCCCGAGAGCGTACGCGCATGCGCGAGGTGTAGAGAGCGTAGAAGGCTAGACGAGCGTTCGCGTCTGCGTTCAAGCCACCTTGACCAGCCACATCCGATGAAATAAATAAAAAGAAAGAAATGCACGGAACGAATAAACAGCAGCGAGTGCACGGCCGAAGACGAGTGAGGCGGCGAAAAGAGGCTACATAAATAGAGTTGCTCGTTCCAAGAGGTTTCTTACAAGGTTGCGTGCCGTCTCCTCGAACGGAGGATAAACTCTCGCTGGTTGCGTAGGAGTCGACGATCGACACACGTCGAACCGAACGCCAGTGGGAAGCTGTCAAGGTTGCTCACGAGCTAGAAGTATGTAGCGTCAGTGCTTTAAGGTCTCCCTTTGTTCAATGAGGGAAGAGTGTGAGGAGGGGGGGGGGAAGCATCGATCGAGGGGCGCGCCCCCAGTCCACATGCGCTCAAATGTATGTATGTATGCATGTATGTATGTATGTATGTATGTATGTATGTATGTATGTATGTATGTATGTATGTATGTATGTATGTATGTATGTATGTATGTATGTATGTATGTATGTATGTATGTGCGTGCGTGCGTGCGTGCGTGCGTGCGTGCGAAAGCGGCTGCACACCGTGCACGCATCGTTGATCAAGGGGGCAAGGGGGGCCGACTTCCTTCATAAAGTTTTGCTGGAGGAAACCAGTTTCCCGCTTCCATCCCCACCCCTATCCTCCGCTGATCTTATGCCACCGAGCTGGGTAATAAATCGCGCGACGGAAAAGAATAGCTCAACAACTTTTTTTTTCTGTAAGCAGGAACGAATAACGGATACTTCCTTCAACCAAGATAGATGAACGATATACGTGGGACGGTGCGGTATACCTTCAATCGATAGATGTGGAGCAGAGTGGTGTACGGCGCAAAAGCTCGCATACATGTTAGGTGTCTCATTTATCTATTAAACCTCTAAGCAGTGAGTTTCTGACTCACATAGGCAGATGAAGTAGGACTCTGCTAAGGCAGGTGCTTCTTTTCTTTCAACAAGGAAAAAAAAAAAAACGAGGAAGAGTTTTCTTGGCTAACGGTGTGCTTTTGACGAGCTCGGTACTCTTGCCCATGCGGCTCCCTATGAAGAAATTCCGAACTGGTAATTCTTAAGAAAACAGACCAACAAAGAAAACGCAGTGACGCTGGAGATGTATAGGAAGAACAGTAGCGAGAGAGTCTCGGTCCTTTGAGAAGTGCATAATACGCACGACGCATAAGAGGCCGTGATAAGGCGTCTCTAAACTCCTATAAGGCCCACGTACTGGCAAGCCAGGCTTATCCTTATCTCTCGTCTTCAGTATCCTTATCGTTTCTATAACCTTAACGCGCTTCATAAACAAGAAGCCAGTATTCACAAACCAACGTTATAACTATCTCCTGCCCCGATTATCGTATTCGTGCCCTTAATGCGCATTAACGACACAAAAACGATAAGGAAAAACACAGATAAGGGTATATAAGGTTGATTTGTTAATGAGTACCTGACAGACGTTTTGGAGTCGCCTAAGTCGTTTTGGAGTCGCCAAGTCTGCCCACACCTTTACTCAGACGGAGGACCTTCCTGTCAGTGTTTAAGGTGCAGGGTTATGGTACGTTTTTGACGATAATGGCGACCGTGGACACCTGATGTTGCACTCCAAGAGCTGTTCACCCCCAGAAAGACGGGGACCAAAGGCAGGCCGTTGTGAGCCGCACTTTTAATTTAATTTTTAATTTAATTTTTCCATCCATTGCGAAGCTTGATTCCATTCGAACTCGGGGAGGGGGGGTGCTACGCTGAAATGCCCCCCCTCCCCCGCTCCCTAATGAAGAACATTGCGCACGTCTACGCCCTTAGGAGACGACCCACAGATAAAGTGCGTGCACGATCAGTAGGTAACCGAGCGAAAGACGGTCGCCATCACTCACGGCGGATGTTACATATGAGGGCGGATAAGCGGCTCGCTTGCCAGCAGCGTGAGAAATGAACCGCCGAACGAGCGATAGCGCGGTGTCGCAAGCCGAGCGACACAAGAGAAAAAAAAAAGCCCGGATCCGGCCAGTCACCGCACCGCACGAGCCCGCACTGTACAGGGCTTCGAGCAGTATAATATCGATCGTTCTATGTATATATAGGAAGGCCACGGCCGTCGCTATATATATAGACGATCTTATTTTCGATGCACGGGCGCCACGATCTTGGGCGCGTTTTACACGAATGTTTTCTCGGTGTTGCAAGTCGTGATGTCAGATTGAAATGGTCATTAATAAACACTGAATGCATCCGTGCAGCTGTTTTCGTGAGTGTGGGTGTAACTGTACAAAGTATCACATGTTTTGTTGTTACAGATACAAAGCGACAATGTACAAAGCGACAAAACCCCCATGCCCCGATCATTTACTCCGTGGTAGCGGAGTGAAGTCGGCACATGTCGTCGAAAAACGCCCCTTGCTTAATGAGGGAGTTTATGAACGACATGACCTTGTTAAACTCCCCACGGAGTTTTAGGTCACGTGGTTAGAAACTCCCTATGGGAGGTTTAAAAAGTATTTTTGGTCGTGACGTGCGTGCCGTGGTTAAAAACTCCCTATGGGAGTTTTAAAAACCATTTTTGGTCGTGACGTGCGTGCGTGTGTGAATGTGCGTGTAGCACGCCGGTGTGAAGCTCCAGTGCCTTGTGTGGGTCGCCGTGTGAGCATTTGTCGACAGACAACGAAGTTATCAGTGCAGCGAGGATTTGCAACGACCGGTTGGTTTGTGTAGACGTGTAGGACTATTTTCTCCACTGAACCGTTCTGGTCAGAGACAAGTTCAACTCGCGCCAGCGTCCGACCGCGAACACATCGAGCTGGCTGTCCCGTGTTTATTCTCCCGTCAAGCGGCAATGCCCATGCACACGAGTGCAAGCCTCCGACACGCCACGGATACCTCGCTTCAACGTGCCGAGTTACGAAGAAGTGCGAAGAATAATTTCATCGGTAACAAAAGTAAGCTGTTGCGATCGTCAGCGGGTTGTTTCTGGAGTTTCACCGGCTAAACTTCGAAGCAGTAAGAAGTAGGCTTCGCTACGTCGTCGGCATCAAGGCCGGCCGGCGGCCGGTGTGAGAGCTGCGCCGGCGACGCGCTCGCTCCGACCACCGGCAACGCTTGCTTCTCGGAGTGTCACCGAACGATGTTTCACCGGCTGCAACTTCTAAGCGGTAAGAAGGCTTCGCTACGTCGTCGGTACCAAGCCGGCGACGTAGCGAACTCGCACCGCCACACCGGTCGCCGTGGTGAGTTCTACGAGCTCGCACCGGCCACCGGTGAAGCAAAGAATATGTTTCACAGAAAATAAAAGCTGCTGGAATGAATAAGCGCCATGCAACCACCGCTGTCAAACGTCTAGCGAGAAGGCGAGCGCCGATACGAGACAGATTGAACCAACGTGCGACCGCCGATGTACTGCGAGCAACAGGAACCGCGACTGCGAGCCGTCTCGTTCGTTGTAAGTGCATCGCTCCG
Organism: Rhipicephalus sanguineus; assembly: GCF_013339695.2. NCBI lineage: Eukaryota > Metazoa > Arthropoda > Arachnida > Ixodida > Ixodidae > Rhipicephalus > Rhipicephalus sanguineus. The sequence continues at coordinate 40,917,821 of NC_051179.1, read as the reverse complement.
TAGCTTAACGCGGACAGCGGACTCGGATAGCGGCAGTGTGTGTGTAAAAAAAAACGGCGACGAAAACTGTACAGCAGCAAGTATTTTGTGATCGCGAGCTGTCGTTCATCGTATAGCCGTGCCGTACTCCCGGGAGAGGCCTAGCGACGCCCTCGGCCACAACGCGGTATACCGGCGGGGCGACGCATTTCTTCGCCGGTGTTGCTCGTGAATGTGTGCCGCTGAAGCGTTTGTGCACGGCCGCTCGTGGTTCGTGTACGATTATGTGCATTTTACAGACTCACGCACAGTACTGCTAAGGCGGATACACCCCATGTGACAGAGTGCCAGCTGATAATCAAAATTCGCTAATTAAGAAGGCGTTGAATGTTAGGTGGGTTTATAGTAAAAGATAGGTGTGCCTCAGTGGTATCTATAAGCTCATCACAAATTTACACGTACGCCATGAATGTTTGTTGCTTAATTTCGGGGAAAGAAGTGTCCCATCTGAGCCACATTGGAGGTCAAGATGTGGTGCCTATATATACTCGGTGACGAAAAAAGTGGTTGTGAAGCGCTGGTGAGTTGTTGTCAGTGTGAGTGTTGTATTACTTTGCGAACGTTGTGTGCATGTTTGTGTACGTGTGATCCAGTTTGCGTGTTTCAATGCTAATTTAATTAAAGAGCGAACAGCATTTTTTCTTTTTGATGGTTATAAAAATTTACTCCCATATTTACCTGGAAAAGCTCCCCTATGGATGTAAACAAAAACTCCCCTCTGTCCATCCAAAAACCCCGTCCTGTTGGGGAGTAAATTTCTTACTCCGTCCGGACGGTGTTTTTAAAACCCCCATCAGGGCGTGCGCTAGAGGACAAGCCATTTACTCCCATCTCGGCTTATTTTTGCTAACAGTGTACGGTGCTGGCAGCAGGAAGCTCGAGCGTACTCAATGTGTTGAGTGCCGAAGGCGCCGCGAAAGTCGCGCGCTGGCTGTATGTGTAGTTTTGCAATGGTCCCACTGACAGTCTTATACTTAAGGGCGAGACAGACGGTCCGATTTTGCATCCGATCCGACGTCCGACGCGGCGGTGCGGCAGCCGGAATGGTGATGTTTCGTCGTATCGGATCGTCAGATTGGACGTCCGACGTGCATCAAAACGGGTAGATATTTTCGTCTCCGCATTGGACCGTCGGACGGCCGCAGCCAATGACAGCAAGGGAGACGTGTGACGTCTGCCGCTAGTGGCGCCGCTGTCGCCGCTCCGATCACAATGGCCAAGGCAAGTCGGGGCTCTAGACATTTTCTGGCATCGCCACTCGGGGCGGCATGATAAACATTGAGTACAATTTGCTTGTGACGCGAAATCATTCCTGGTTGAATAAAGTGACGTTTGAAGTGCGCCATTCCGGAAAGCCAACGCCTGTTTCCTAACAGGGAGATAGCGAGCAGCGATCTCGCTAGGGGTTACGTGGGGTGATGAAATTAAGAAGTTAGTAGGAATAGAATGGAATCAGCTCGCGTAAGAAAATGCTAAAGTGGATGTCAAAAGGGAGAGGCCCTCGTCCCGCAGTGGTGGCATAAAAAGATGATTATGATGACGATGATAGCGTATCATACATATGGACGCTGCTGCTCCCCCCTCCAAGGCACTGCGTGCTCGACAAGCCCGGCAGCAGCGCGCCAAGCACAACCAGAAAAACGGCTCCATTACCCACCCATCCACCCACACCGAACGGCGCATTCTGCGAATCGGCTGGGAAGCTGGCAGCTAGCTCCCCGGATGCGTACAGAAGCTGCAGCGGGCAGGACGACGGAGATGGGGCGGCAGTCGTATCACATGGCGCCCGGCCATCCGTCCCGATAAGGGCCAAACGACGCGAGCACAGTGGGTGCGATGAGACAGCGCTGCAGCTGCTGGACTTAGGACTTTGCCACCCTCCTCCCTTCCTTCAATCCTTCCTCCCCCCTCTCTCTCTACAGTGTTACGTACACACCAGTATACACGTACGATCGTCATGCCCCCCTCTCTCTCTCGCTCTCTCCTGTGTTACGTATACACCAGTGGACACGTACGTAGAGTCGCCATCCTCTCTCTCTCTCTCTCTCTCTCCTGTTTTACGTATACACTAGCCTACATGTAAGTAGAGTCACCATCGCCGCCAGACGAACCCGCACGAGCGCGCTCGCGCAGGGACGCAAATGGGGGTGTCAGATGGCGCCAACAGAGCCGGTCCCAGCCCGCCTCCAGCCCTGCACCCAGGGATGCTGCAGTGCTGCGCGCAGAAAGTGCTGCGCGCCCAGCGGGAACGGCACAGGGCGACGGCGGCGGCTGCGCCGGGAGGTGGAAAATAAGCTCGCGCTGATGCGCGAAATTGGTATGCGCGCACAGACCGACCGACGCATGGACTCAGTCCCTGGAGGAGGTGTGTGGTGATTTTCCTGTACTGCTGCGGCTTCTATGGGCGACGCGTGCAGCAAAGTGGGAGGGGACCCGGGAAACAGTATAGACCAACATAGACCAGGAGCCGAGATGTGTTATCTGTTCCTCGGCAAAGAAAATCGCTCAGCTTCGCAAGCCTCGAGGGAACCGGACAAATTTGCAAGCCAGAGGAGAAGGCAACGCGCTCGCACGCGCGCACACGCGCGCGCGCGCGCACGCACACACACACACACACACACACACACACACACACACACACACACACACACACACACACACACACACACACACACACACACACACACACCAACGAAAGGATCCCATATTCCAATGGCGGACAGCCGTGTTAGTTGGAGGCTAGATATAACTGAATTTTGAGGACAATGCCCAAAGAAAACGAGGAAGAGCGTGAACAGGACAATACAGAGACGGACTAGGCGCTTGGTCCGTCTCGGTCTCGTCCTGTTCGTGCTATTTCTCGTTTTCTATGGCCATGTGCCAACCGGCCCAAATAAGCACTTCAGTGCGAGGCCAATGTCTTCGTAGGCTTCTCCCAACCCGTTGCTGTGACGGGATGTGACGTCTACGATAGATTTCTGACCGAATAAAACTACCGTATTTTGTCGCGTACTACAAGCGATCGCAAACTGTTGGCCTGCTATAGACCAATTTGCGGTCTGCAGTAATGTAATAATAATAATAAAAAAAGAAATAACGTTGACAATCCGCTGTTTATTACAGCAACACTATCTTCCTTTCCATCTCGAACCAATGACTGAGCTGTCTACTAATTCATTCCCGTGACTTACTTCTTAAACCGCTGGAACATACTTAGCAATGCGAAGACAGTAACCACCCCTTCAATGGACTGATTCTGTGCGCTGCTGCGGAGACGGGACAGCTGTCTTATTTGCCCGCTCAATCATGCGTCCGCCTTGCATTCCCAGTACCTCGGAATCCTCTGTAGCTTCCGTAACGGGATCACGGACGCTGGCAAGCAAAACTACAGGGCAAGTAGCAGAGTCGAGGAAAAAGAAAGGAGTGTAGGGTAGCGCGTACGTGGGAAATACAGTCATACTAAAGGCAACGCCACAAAATCGATCGGGTTATATCCGAAGCGCGGGTGATGCAGAGGATGAGAGAGAGCAAGAGAGAAAGGGGAGGGGCGCTTGGATTTGGCAGGCAAATAAAAAAGAGAAAAAGTTGAAATGGAACCAAACAACTGCGCAAACGCTCAACGAAGGAAGCAGAAATGTGAAGTGAGGGTGTCAGTTTGGGACTTAGACGGCACGGCTCAGCCGCGTGAGCAAAAGGGGTCGTCGGCGCGATTAGGTTAATCCCGCCGGCTGAACCCTGTAGCCACTCCTTCCCACTCCTGGGACCGTTAGGTATATATATCCTTCGAGAACCTCCTTCCGTGGTTTAATCACCGCGCCTATGCCAAGACGCTCAAACCTGACTAACTCACGTTATCAAGTGGTATACAGTCGCTTTAAGAAAGGAGAGAAATAATAAGCTCGCACGGTGCAGCGTTGTTGGAGGAGGGAAAAGGGAGTGATGTAGTATAGTAGTGGTTTGAGGAGAGTAATGAGCAGCACGTCATTTTCATTCTGGAGGTCATTGCGTTGCGGTGATATTTCGACCTAGGCACGCCTGTGGCAACCCATGACGGAGGGTAGTTGTAGACATCGCCCCTCCCCCATCCACATACGCACATCCGGTGAGTCATAAATAATGCTTGAAGACGGACTTCGTACGCCGACATCGTCTCCCCTAGATGTGAACCTAGTACTGTCAGAAAGCTGTACGCTAAACAGGAGAACAACTAGAACAAGAAATACAGCGTCAGCAGCACAGCGAACTCTCTGAACTCAAGCACGGCTCGGGTTTATTTGCGAGCATTGTTATAGCGTATTCTTACTTCGAAGCCGCTGTTATTACGCTAATTATACTGCGTATCACAGTTGTCAGTTAAGGAGATGGGCGTGCATTCACCTCCACCCTTTCCTTCCCGTGTCGCAATCCTTAGCAGCTACAACTACCGGCTGAATTTTGCTATCAGAGATGTACGTAGAGCAAGTAGTACACTTCTTGGGATTAACCTTGCGCAGACAAAGTTCCAAATTGCGATCAGAACCATAGGCGTGCGCAGGGTTCTCCATCAGAGGGGGGGAGGGGGGCGAAGGTTCATCGCAGCGCCCCCCCCCCCTTACTAGGTCAATGCACGAGGCAGATTTAGCGCCCCCCCCCCCCAGACACATAGGTGAATAGGGGGGGGGGGCGGGGGAGGCCACCCCCCGTGAGCACGCCTATGATCACAGCAACGATCAATTTGTATTTTGTGCCTCTATGTAGTTTTACTGAGGGAGAGGCCTCCCTCAACAACACCCCCCCCCCCCCCCCTCCACACACGCACACTTTTATTTTTTTCTTTCCGCCTCCGCTGGAAAATTGGAAAGGTACGCCTTCTGCAGAGTAACTTCAGACACTCTCGAGAGTGTGTAAGCCATCTCCCGTAGCAACTAAACTCGCCTTCTTTTGCTCTTTCTTCTGACACCAGTAAACACTTCCTACACGCCACCGGCGACAGCGCTTTGACCCCTTCGCAAGAAAGACGGTAGGGGAGGCTCTACCGTCAAAACAACCACCACGGGCAAGGGAGGGGGGTGCACAGTTATCGGCTGATCCTCCCGCTACGCGCCGCTCGCTCGCTGCAATAAAACGAGAGAGAGAGAGAAAAAAGAGCGCGCGCAACCGGTGCTCGCGTCCCGGGCAACGGCGCGTGTGTAAACACTAGAGTCCCGAGGAAGCTGCTGCGCGCGCCCGACCTCGCTAACGAGCAGCGAAAGAGTTGTTTCTGGAGGAAAAGAAATTTTCTCCGAAAAGAGGAACACAAAGGAGGGGAAGGACCGAGGAGGGGAAGCTGCAGTGCCTAAAGACTGGCAGGCTTATATTTCGCACCAGATCCCTCGTGTTTGCAGCAGAAAAGATGAGAGAAAGAAAGGGAAGACGACACAGGCAGGAAAGCATGAGCTCCCTCTTGTCTCGGTGTAAACAATGCAGCGTTGTGAAAGCGCGCAAGGAGGCGTAGATGACGACAGGTTGTCGAAAGCGCGAAGGCGCTGCGCGGGCTCCGGCCAACAATTTCGACATAACGGTCGATTTGACAAACAGCGACTCCTCGTGAGGCGGCCGGGAAGCAACAGTTTCCGCGAGAACGTTTGCCACCAACCGACCCGCCGTGGCGTCGCGCGAACGAGGGTGCGGGTTCGATTCTCGGCCCCGACGGCTGCACTACAATGGGGTAGATAATGCTTATCCTTGGTATAGAAAGATTGATGATAGTCAAGTTGGTGCGTGATTTGCAATATATTAGAACACTTTTTTTTTTTTTTTTTTTAGCGCCGTGCCGTTTTAGCGCTCTAATATCTTGTCAACACGTGCGTACGTTGATTTAGGTGCGTGTTCAGTAGCCACAGGTGCTCGAAATCGAGCTTTACCGGGTCTGAACAGCGTCGTCCGCCGTGATCGCCGAAATCGAAACTGGGGGTCCGTGGCCTCCGAAGTAGACGATCTCGGGCGCCTGGATCACCGCTTTTCTTTCGTTTCTTTCTCTTTTTATTTTTTTGAAAATTTGGAAGCTCGTCTTGTCACCGCCGCCGCGCATGCGTAGATTACCCTCCAGGAAAAAGTCAGTTATACTGGATTTCCTTACAATACGACGTGCGTCGTACAGGCGTACCGATTTTGACAGAATTCAACTTAATTTCGACATTTCCTTCAGCGCGCTTATTGTAGCACAGCAATGTAACAAGCCAGACTTTCGGCGAATGGTTTTGGGCTTAAAAATATTTGAATAGACGATCACAGTTCAGAGCATTCGTTTCACGACGGACAGTTTTCAGCGCGCACACAACAAAGACGTAAGGGAAGAACACATACAAGCACATACAAGGCATACATTTACATCTGTTCGAAGACTATGACAAGAAACGATAGCGACAGCGGTCGTCGCAAACATTTCCAGCACTAACTGGATAGCTGTACATGTGGCGGCGAACCGACAATACGTGTCAGCGGTTATATAATCAGTTTATTGGCTTGATTCGAGGGATTCAGCATAACAGTCGGCGTTGTTTCTTCTCTGTCTTCCCTGTGTAGAGTACTATACGCTATGTTTCAGGCCGTACCAAAGTGTGCCAACACTATAGTACCAACGCCGAGCCATCGATCGCGGTCTAAAAACCGTACTACACAGGCCGCCGAGGCGGTGTCGGCGGGTAGTGAGAAAGAGCAAAAGGCCGGAGCCCAGCCCGACCGCTTCGGAAGCCCGCGCGCACACTATACACCCCGTTCGCTTTTATCGCCCCCCGCAGAGGACTTCCCAATCTCCGGGAGCTGCTTCCTCGCTCGTTGTAGTGCGAGGAGCAAAGTATGTGCGTGTGTGTGTGTGAACGGCGTTGCCTCCCAGATAACCCTGCCCGCCCGGTCGCCGCCGCCAACCCCGGGAATATCGTATCTCGCCACGTTGCCGGCCCCCTCCGTTCATTTCCCCTCCATCTCTCCTGCGTGCTATTCTTCTCTTTCACATCCTCTTTTCCTTGGTCGCTGTTTTTCATCGATTCCAAGTTCTTCTACTTCCACGAATAGCTAAGCTAGCTGCCGCTCTGCTTCTGAAGAATATATACGGTTCCCGTTACGTGTACGCAGGGGCAACGACAACGCACTCGCTGAGACGACGAAACGGAGGAACGCGTGAAGTGGGTGAGCGCGCGCATTGTTTAGAAAATGCGCGAGCACACAAGTGTGAAACCCGTGACGAGACGACAAACTGACGGCAGTCAACAGTGCCGGCCCAAGGCGTAGAGCAACGTTCGTAAAAAAAAAAGAAGAAACTGGGCGAAATTTTCACGTGTGAGAGAAGCACACATTCACTAGCTTGAAAGCAAGTATTGGAACCTAAGCAAATATCCCCCCCCCCCCGGGATTAAAATCACCCCTAGCCCCCCAATTCCTTTCCCCCACAAGATCGCAGAAAGCTCTGCCGGCACAAAAAGAACTACAATAATGGCTAAACCACTGCAAGCACCGTTACGCAGAGTGCCGTAAGCCTGCACATGCAAGCACATCTTCAGAGGGAGCATATAATAACCGGCGTTCGTAGTTATAAGCGCTCAATGTCAAGACTTCGAACCAAACTTTCTGATACCTGATACATACGTTTCGTGTTGAATAACGCACGTTGAGGGAATTCATTCCTTAACACCGTATAAAAGAATTCAGCGAAATGTATTTCATTGTAGACCAGGTGCGTTGATTCAACGTGTGCGATACAGTTTGTCCCGCTCTTGGAATGATCACACAAATGAGTGAAGTCAGTGCATCGGGCTCGGCAGCTTCAATCTATATTAGAAGCATTCGTATCGACGAACAAAGGTCGGCTCGCGGAACAGCTTCTTCCTTGCTGGCTTGCGGAAGTGCATCGCAAGCGGGCAGGGAATCGCTTCACTGGACAACGCGACCTACAGGTCAACAATCTTGGTGTGTTCCTATTCTTAGGTTTTGGTCGGGTTAAGTTAGGTTAGCTACCATGTAACCCATGCACTTCTCGTGCCACTAGCCTCAAGCATTACTCCGTCATTGTTAACTAAATCGTGTACAGTCGGCGCGAGACCAGTCCAAACCAATCACAATAACGGCGAGAAATCGTTTGCCAAGGTTCCCAGTTTGGGACTTACCTGGGACGCCAACGTCGAATTCAACAGCACTGTTGTTTATGAAGCAGCGCTGGACGCGAGGACGGAACTCCGCCGCTCCTGCAATGAAGAGGAAGAGGTGTTAGCCATTGATGGAGGATATCATCATCATCCTCGAATGCATCACTACCTGTCAGTTACTGAGGCAACAACAAAAACTACACAACAAGTCAAACTAAGTTTGAGCCATAGCCTTATAATTAAATACGAGGCACTGAACGACATCAGGCACGCCTTTCGTTTTGTTTTCCTTGCTGATGGCCGTTCAGCACTGAAAAAAAAAAAGGGGGGGGGGGGGGGAGATTGGCCAACATTACAGTGATATTGAAGATGAAGCCACTTTATTACTGAAATCCACACAATATTTCAGGACAGAATCAAAAGAAAAAAAAAAACACTTACAAATCATTCATCGCGAAGAAAACCATTTCCTGATACAAGAAACAATTACTCCACGGCTGAGCACTGAACAAACGTCCGTGCAACAATGTCTAAGAGGCTCCTAAAGAAAGAATGTCAAGAATTGGAGATGTTTGCCAATTGCCTAAACCAGATTTCTAAATATGCATGTATGTGTTTCCCCTTAAGGATCAGATAAACAAAAAGAAAGGTCTGTCGATTCCACACGATTACGATGATGATGCTCCTAGGTTACTCGGCCGAGAGTCGGGCGGTGCATATAGTCTTAATATGTTTTTTGTTGTTCTTGTTTTTTTTTTCAATTCCCTACGAGACGTTATAGGGTCAATTACAAAGAAGTTATTCTTAATGAATCCCGATTTTCGACTGCTAACTAAACAATTTTGCGTAATGTCCACATTTTCGGCACTCCTCTTCCTCTTTTCTATTTCTCCTCTTCCTCTTCGCCGTCTTCTCCTTCGCACAATCGGAGCAACGTAGGCCACATCGCAGGACTACAGTCAGCAGGCCACGTGCCTGGCTTTATACTTTCACTAGGGGGCGGCTCCGCTCACTTTTCTTTTCTTTTTTTTCTTTTTCATTTATTTAAAGCGACTCTTCGAATCTGATCCCGAAACGTAACAGCGCAGCACATGGTTCCACACAGAAACATAGCACCGTCCTGATATCGCTGCACAGCTGGCGGCCATATTCGAAGGTCCGGCTATCTCAAGCTCCGTCTACCACCAGCTCTGGCGCAGGGAGGGCACAAGCCGAAATCCCAAAGCGCCACAAATGCAGCCTGCGAAGACTTACGAGGCCAGCAGCAGGTATGTAAGGAAACGAAGAAAAAAAAAACTATAGAATAAGAATGACAAAAAGAAAGTTGGACAATTCTTTTAAAAGCCGAGGAAGCTGGCGCGCACCAGCGGCGGCAGCAGGACAGCAGATCGGTATAGCCAGGACCCCGGGGAATTCGAAGAAAACGCCGTTTGATTTGACGTTCCTAAGCGTATTCGCCTGCTTAGGAAGTGAGCTTGCGGACCTTGGGAGGTGAGTAGGGGCGTGTGTGTGTGTGCTTCAGTTGAAGAGCGGCAGTATTGGTGGCGCGTGAGCGCGGTATCGATGGGACCCGTCGGTTGGCTACGTTTTCCTCGTCCTCGCCATACGATCCTTGTATACGTTTATACATTCGTGTCTGACTGGGAGGGGGGCGGGGGCGTGCAAGCTCGGCTCACATTTGTGGAGTGCACCGTCGTCGCTGCCACAAGTGCGTTGCTTGCTGCTGGCGCTACTCCGTGTGACAGGCTAGCCAGCCGGATGGCGAGAAGAGGAGGGAGTCCAAATCAGCGTGGGTCGCCGCCGCTTGAGCGGAAGCCCCCTTCTTCTGAGGTCCACTGCTCTCTCTCTCTTGAAGTCTTGGAAGGGAGTGTTTTCCTTTTCCCTCTCAACCTCTTCATCGCCGCCGCTCGGCTTCGGTCAGCAATAAAATGGAAACAAGAAGGGCCACCTAGATGGCTTTTTTTTTCATTTGTTCACCATTACTTCTACTCTCTTTCTTTCTTTTCTTTCCTGAACGTGACGGATTTGAGGAGTGAATGGACGGGCAGTATCGAATTTCCTGCGTGCTGTGTGTGTTTTTGCGTGCCTGTGTGCGTGCGTGTGTGGCGACAGAATCACTACAACGCCATAGAAACTAGTGGGCGAACCTGCCTACACCACGCTACCTCACGTATTTAGCAGACGCTGAAAACGGCCAAAGCAGGCAGCAGACAGAGAGAGAGAGAGAAAGTCTGTGTGTGCGTGCGCGCGCGCATCCGCAAACGAGCGGCGTGCGGTTAAGTTTGATAAAGAGTGAATCGCGATATTCGTTCCCATAAAATATAAACTCTGGATTTTTACGTGCCAAAAACCACGATACAAATATGAGGCTCCCCGTTAATAGGGAGCGCCACCCGATTTTAATGTTGACCTTCCTGGGGCTCTTTTAACGTTTCATCAATACCTTTTTATCAACAGCGTTCACCCAAAATTAAAAGAAAAAGAAGATACTTTTAAAAAACCCGAATATCGCGAAATGTAGGCAGGTGGGTACGCCACAGATCATGACATCTGCGTCTGGAGGAGGAGAAGGAGGAGGCGGAAGAAGAAGAAGAAGAAGAGAAACATGGCCACTCAAGAAGCCAGCCAAATGTGAAGCGCGTATGAATTAATAACGCCACGACTTTCCAAAGAAAAAAAAAAGAAGAAATGTAAAAGGAAGGACACATGAAAGAAACTCATTTTGAAAAATCGAGGCTGGACGATTCTATTTCGAGCCAAAAAGAAACAGCATATCCATTCCTTTGCTCTCTCGCTTCCTTCTCCTCCCACAGTTATCTTTTTTTTTTTAACCTTTCACCGTTATATTTAGTAGTGCTCATTTCCACGCATTCCCAACGAAACCGTATAGGGCCGCATATTTCTTTTAGCGCGGTTCCCGCGACCGCATACTTATGCGGCCCTCGTTCTTATCATCATCTCGCCGTCGCCATTGCGACGACGTTGCTCGTCGAAAAATGAAGGGGGCGGCATTTGAGCGGAATGAATTTTCGCGATCGCACACTCGGTGGCCGCCGCGCGCACCCATGCGGACGGTGTTAAGGATTCGCGAACCAGAGCCATCCGAAAATGAGTGGTTGGCGGGGACCAAAAAATGGCTGAAGGATGAGATTCGACGGAAAGTGATTCGAACGGGGAACTGAGGAGTGGGGAAGGGTACGTATACACGAAGCGCTGGTAAGAAAAGGAGAGAGGTGTGCTGGAAAGGCGAGAACGTTTGTCGGGGAGAGAGTCCAAATTAAGAAGAACGATTGCCACGAGACCGAAAACTTCAACTTAAAGAAGGCGTATATATCGAAGGGGAAGAAGAAGACGAAGAAGCACGGAGGAAGAAAGCACTTCGTCTACGAGAAACGCGTCATGACTACACACAAACAGACCTGCGTACAACTGGCGTTGCCAGGGGCTGATACGACCCTCCCTTCCCCCACCCTCACCCCTTGGAGTTACTTTAATTTTGCATGTGTGTATATGTACAGGCACACATATTAACATCCCTAAGGGGTGGTTGAACACCGCCCCCCACAAAAGAAAAAAAGTTCTCGCTACGCCTCTGCTGCGCACACGCGCCGAAGAGATATAGAGAAAGAGAGAGAAACTGTGATTGGAAGAGGCGCAATTTTATGCTGCCCTCTAGAAACCGCGTCTTAACGCTTCACGTCGAAGTGCAGGTCTATAGTAGACGTAGGGAAGCGTGACGCTCAGAAAAATGGGGAGAGAGGGAGTCATTACCCTCCCTCTCTTCGATACGGCTGCAAAAAGGGGAGCGCGGTATTAAATTCTGCGAATGAGTTCCCCCTCCTCATGATTTCTGTTCTCTTCTTTTTGAACCATTCGTCGTTGTTACTGTGTTTCTTTTCTTTCTTTTCGTTGCGCCCGAACGCAAGTTGTATCGATTTTGTTTCAAATTTGATTTAATGAAGCCACACAGCACACCGGGGCAAGGCGCGCGTCTGCGGCCGCTGGGTGCGGCGGCTGTTTCTGATGGCGTTCGTGGCGAGGCCGACTGGATTACGGATTTTTATTTTTTTATTTCTTCCATTATGATGGTCGATTTTTTTTTAAATACCGCGCAGTGTTTCTAATTTGTATTAATCGCCTATAGTGCAGAGGCCAGAGCCAAATTTTCCAGCAAGAACATAAAGCGAGTGTATAATAAAGACCGAAGGGAATAAAGAAAGCAGGCAGGGGTTTTCAAAAACGTGTAGTTGATTAAACCGAGAAAGACGGAACGTTTTTAAAAACAAGACCAAGACAAAAAAAAAAGAAGAGGAGGGTACAGGAATTATTAGATTACGCGAGACTTATTGTGCGCCGAGGACCGAATTCGGACAGATCACCGAGAGAACGCCTGCGGTTGGCGTTTCGGACATGCGCGTAGCCGTAATGGAAATGCGCAGATTAAGGCTGATCGGGGACCGGGCGTCTGAGTAACCCAGGGGGCGCCGGATTAGAAGTGCGTGCGTTTTACGAAGACCACGAGACCTCGCGCGATTATCAAGATGTGATTAGGACGAGACGTCTTTCAGTCAAGCTCACGTGTGCCCTTGCGGCCGATTCGTTCACCATATAAGGCGAAAGCCGTAGATGCCTCGTGAAATGAGCAAAGTGACCGGCGTCGATGTCAACAGGAGTAATGCAAGAAAAATCATCGCGTGATGACGTCCCCTATGACGTCACCATTACGTCACAGTTATTTAAGAATCGTGACGTCGTCATGACGTCCCATTATGTGACGTCACGTGTTGACGTCATCACATTGTCGCTTGGTCAAAGGTGGGCCGATCACGGAGGCACTGAACAACCACGTGAGGTGCGGAAAGCTTCTTCCAGCGCCTCCGATCCCGGAGGCAGCGCAGAACCACGTTGATTGCAGAAAACTTTCGGAAGTAGGTGGGGGGGGAGATGATCAATACAATCAAGTGTGAAGGAAAGAACAAGACGGATGTCGCCTTCAAGTATTCTAAGGTAATTGCATTAAGGACCGTACGTGTTACTTTTATCACCCCTAGGGAGTTTATTTAATTAAGACCTGTGATAGAGAGAAGTGTGGCGCCACTGTCCAAGCGCTGCAGCCCCAGTACCAATGGTCAGTATACGTGCTCGTTTAGCCATTTTGGTTGAAATCGCCATCTCGCCTGCGCTGATTGGCTGAGAACAGTGTTGCGTCATGACTGGCCATCGGGGCAATACGCTGTATTAGACGCGCAGAAGGTTTAACTTGGCTCACGTTACCGTGGCTTGGCCTACAGAATGAATCGATGCTAAAAGCTTTCTTGAAATTTAACTTCGCACAGAAGGGTGCGTTGTCAGTAAACATTGTATTTGCTTTTGTTTCGCTAAAGTTAAGCATAACACAAAGCACGATCTAAGCAAGAGCACAATGAGTTCCGACCGAGACTCGTGGTTTAAATACGGCGAAACACGTGCAGCACAATGATGAGATTCAATAATCAGTACAATGTTGGCGCCGGAGCATGAACATTCTGGTGAGTATTTCTCGCCGTCGAAAAACAACCTGCTACCGGAGGCATTATTATATAAGGACTAAACAGTTCTCATGGATAGAAACTGCTACTAGTTCTCACGGATGGAAACCGCTACTTTCCAGACGGTATTATGTTTATGTCTATACGTATCGGCTCTCTCTCTCTCTCAGACACGCCTACCTCTTTGCTACAGGACTGCACGTAATGCTATATACACAGACGCCGGAATCATCAACCTCCCAACAGTAGCGCTAGACACAACAGTTGAATGTCAAGTTTGTTGTCAACGAAGCAAAGCTTTTGTTGTGAACCTCTGCTGGTTTTGCTGAACGTGTTCTTACTGCTGCTGGCTGTTTCCACAAAAGCTTCTTCCGGATACATACTACCAGCCTCACTGTTTCTGCTTCCGGTTTGTTATTTCATTTCCTGTTTATGCTGCCGACTACAACGGGGTTAAGCGAACGCATGTGAGACAGTTCGGCCAGAACATGATCGTCGACGCCGCGAACGTCATACGTACCTCTCTACGGAATGTAGACTGAAGAGGCGCAGGAAGGCACGTACAGTCGTGACCAATATTAAAGGGAACACCGAAGCAATGATCACTCGTGATGTGACATTCGTGATACGAATGTGATGCTTTGCTTTGTGAGAGACACCTTACCGCTTGAAGATTTAATGTTAAGGACACTATTGCATTTGGCAACTGAGATTAGCCACGGTTACCTTTTGTAGGCAGTTTCAGTGTTCCCTTTCATATTGTTCACGACTGTACGTCGCACTGGGTGAAAAACGAAGATGCGAAATACCAAAAGGGCGCGTTGGAGCTGCTGTAATTTTTTTCTTCGAGGCAACTGCAAGGAGCATTAGGCCTATCACCGTACCTCACGTGCGCTGAAATTCGTGCACTGGCAAACGCACAAGTGCTTCGTAGAGGTACAAATCTGTACAATGCACTAGCGCATACGCGCATGCATGGTACTGCGGCTGCCCAAGAGCACACATATACACATCTCTTTATGTATATCTTATTCGTAGGAAACTTGCGGCCTCCCTAATGCCCTCACCATCATGAACTTGTTTCTGGCCCGTGTAAGTCTCAGCTGAGCACGCATTCTTCTTGGTTGGCAGAAATGACGCAACCAGCAAGCAATATACAACGATGCACCGAAAATTCTAATGCAGTAAAAAATGCAGAGACTGCGTGACAGCCAAGCAGTGCAAAAAACAGGAACATAGGTGACGTTGAAGGCATTGCTGTCATCAAGAACGTGACAAGACGAGGACAGAACGCGTTCCGAAAAAAAAAAAAACTAATGATAAAGAAAAACTGGGCACGACGGCGGCGAAGACGCCTGAGGGGGGGCCCCCGAAAATCCGCGGCTCTTTTGTCCGCAGCGGGCGCACAAACCAAGATAAATGGAGCCAGCGGTGTCTTCACCGCCAGGTGGCGCTCCCTTCCTCCCCTAATCCTCCCTACCGTCCCTCCGCTTCGCTGCAGCCACTCGGCTGCTCATCCGTTTTCCTTCAAGACGCATCGGAGCGCAAGAGCAAGCGCTCACCGCCACCAAAGCATAGTGCGCTGCTGGAGCCCCGCGAGGAGGATCCTCTTTCCTCCATGCAGGCCTTCTCTTACAACTATATATTTTTTTCGCTTTTTTTTTCTCGTATTTCCCATCGCCTACTCACGTTGCTTCGGCTCTTTCATTGTGGGGTCCGTACCTCGTCTTCCTCACAAGCCTCTTTGTGCGTCTCCGCCTCCTAGCGGTTTGAGTCCCCCCCCCCCCTTCACAAACCCTCCCTTGTATATGGCGGATCCCCGTTGCCCTTGCCTGCGCTCTCGTTGAAAAACCCTGCGGCCACAAGCCCTACCCTCACCGCAGGAACGACCGGCCACAACAACAAAAAAAAAAAAGCTCTGCGGGAACCAAAATATATAATAAATAAACGCAAAAGAAAGGGGACAGACAAGATGCGGTCCGATAACACATGGGGTCTCGTGCTTGCTGCAAAGGCCGTGCAAGAACGTAGAACATAGAACATAGCCCCGGGAGAGTACCGCAGTAAAGTCTACACAGTACATGCAGAGCAGCGTGCGCGTAATTAGATTGGACGAGCTGCGCGCCGTCCATGGGAATGGCACGCACAGCTTGAGAAAGTGCCGCGAGAAGTTTTCCGACGCGGACTGCGGCGAGCAAGTGGGTTGAAATACTGATCATGTAACGCCAGCCATGGGCGGTTGCACGCTGAATGTGTGCAAAGGCGACAAAACATGCTTCACCCCCGGGAGGGGCGAAGCATGTAGGGAAGGGTGTTTCAGCTCCACTAACGTGAAACCTGTGGAGGGGCGAAGCATGCAGTGTGCGCCGCTGTTTCCCACAGCAAAATTACTGATAATGGGCAATGAGAGACTGAAGAGAGATTAGACACAGAGA
The DNA here is from genome assembly GCF_013339695.2 of Rhipicephalus sanguineus. Lineage (NCBI taxonomy): Eukaryota > Metazoa > Arthropoda > Arachnida > Ixodida > Ixodidae > Rhipicephalus > Rhipicephalus sanguineus. The sequence goes on along the minus strand of NC_051179.1, from coordinate 40,901,720 downwards.
CCCGCAGTCCGCTTTTTGTTAACGTGCACGCTGCGAATCTTTATTGTTCAACTACGCACAAAAGAAATCTCCGACAGGCACTACATTGCAAATCAAGATCCTGTGCTTAAATATACGGGGCGGCCGGTGAACAGCTGTGCAGTGCGAGCAGTCGGTTTTTTTCAATCAAGAAACTCGCTAGCAGACGCTGCCTACGTCGGCGTTGTCTCTCGCGGGGAGGGCGTGTTCTCGTTTCTTGCGAGCTGGTCGTTCAGCGTTCATCGCAGAAAGAGCGTTGCCGCTTATGTGGCAGCTGCAACGCCAATAATGACCATATCTTGTTCTCATGCCCGGCACACTTGACCCCTGCCTCTTGGCACTTAAGAAGTCCGCAGAAGTGGGAGGCTGCTTTGTCCAGCACCAGGCCGGATCTCCAACTTCGGCTGGTGACTTGGGCGGAGGACGTCGCGGCTAGCCATGGCCTCGACGCCACAACCGGCAGCCTGAAGGCCGCCCACAACGCTGCTTTTTAATTTTTAAAATTTGTTTTTACCTTTTTGGCCTTCTCGAAAATAAAGTTTTTCACCACCACCACCACCATAGTCAACGCGCGCCGTTCGCTCTCTCTCGCCACACGGCGAGCGCTGAGGCAGTGGCGCCCTCTCTTGCGCTCAGCAAATGGACCGTCACGACAGCAGACGACGATGCACGCCGACACGCCGAGCCTGCATGAAGGTGCTCGGTTGCTTTCATGCATTTGCTGAAGGATACCGTTATAGTTCAGTTCTTGTTATGTACGTACAAAAAATAAACAATAGTGCATCTGTGGCGCGGAAGCAGAGGAATGTCTCTTGTCGCGGAAACTGCGCCGGACATCTGACCATATATAGTACCTTGTATATCAATACTATATTGAAAATGATATATACGACTCGATCTACAAAATAATTCTTGATATGTGGGTTCAATATATGCGGGTTCGACTGTATATGATACTTCATCTATTGTCTTCGTTTACTTTTTTTATTTTTCCCCGCTACGCTAACTCCCCGACACACGCCTTGCAGCGTGCGAGTCGCAAGGTTCGGGTCCTGCATCAATTGAAGTTTGTGTTTTGTCGTATATGCCCTGAAGGAAGACAGCAGATATATGAGAGGTTCCGTAGTTGACGCAATGCGATCCTTTGACATCCATAAAGACCGGCGCACAGACGCTTACGCAATGTAACCTCACCGGAATGCGGCCATCGAACTCTCCATACCATCCCCCCACCCCCTCCACTTTTGACGCACACTTCACCACACGAGCATTGACCGAGCCTAATTCAACCTGGCTCGAGGTGACTGACGACGAGAACCTGCCCGACGAGCCGTTGGCAAACGACGTGACAGTCTTTCGCAGCAGCCAAGGCACGTTAGCTTTCGCGAATCACCGTGGAAGGATAGACAGGTATGGTGAGACGCGAGCGCTGTACCGCGCACGTATAGCGTTAAGGGGTTCGTGATGAATCGTGCGTCACCCATTTCCGCTCACTCGCAGACGCATCTATCTGTCTCGCGGACAACGCGGCGCCGGCCGTGCAGGCACGATGACGGTTGGTTGCGCAAAGGGCTTTGCGAAGAGGGCACAGTGCTGCAACCTGCCCTGACGCGCAGAGCAGCGTCACTGACGAAGCTCTAGACTTCGCAATGGCGAGCGAGCCTTTCGTAACGGAGTGGCCCGTGAAGCACATATACAGCTGCACTATATAAACTCTATTATACCATGATCCTATGCAGTACCGTGAAAGCCAGAGGCCCTACGGGCGACGATTCGATTGTTCTACGAATAAATATGATGCAGTATCATTCACGAAAATGGTTCGCACGCTAACGGGGCAAACACAACGTAAAACAGTTCAGGCGCGCACTGCAGCCGGAATTCGGTGCGAGTCGAGACATAGCATGTTTATGGCCCTCATTTATTAAGTCGAAAACCTTAGATGTCTAATCAAACGCTAACATTTACCGTCGGCGCCAGCACGAGTGATGCAAAAATATCATCATCACGTGATAACGTCATCATGACGTCACATGACGACGTCGTCAGACACAGTGGGTTGGTCAAAGGTGCACCGATCCCGGTGGCACTGCAAAACCCAGTGAGGGTTCCGGTCTTTGCAGCATGTACGCGTACAGTAAGAGAAGTATTCACGTTTATAGTGGTATCAAAATGGTTATCCTATAATTGCGCAACCCCCTCCCCCTTCCATTTTATCTGCTCCTCATCAACATCTAATGATTAGTTATCTATGTAGATGAAGGGAGGAGGGATAGGCTATCTATTTCGGCAAAGGCAGGCTGGCAGGCCTCACATATATAGGTCTACTACACACAAATGGGAAGCTTGCTAGCGGCGACTACACTCTAAGACAAAAGCGAGTATTATTTGGGGAGTATTTCTGCCACACAACAATAATCGTCATCTGGCTTGCTCGCGTTTCCTTTCTTGAAAACCCAGCTCTCGTCACTTTCCTGTCAAGAATGTTATGTCACCCTGATAACGCGCGCGCCGTTCGTGACCGGGAAGTGCCGCGACCGCGGTGATAACGCGAGGAAAGCACGCCAGGTGGTGGATGACGATTGTTGTTGTGTGGCAGAAACACTCCCAAAATACTCGATTTTGTCTTAGAGTGTAGGATGATGGGCGGTAGATATTGAACACGTATATATGCCGGGTATCAAGACATACCCATTCGACCATCAGTTTATCGGTCGTTTCTGCCGTAGCACCGGCAAGATAATCTCAGACACACTGGATTATGACGGGACTTCGCAGGTTGTGTAAATAATTTTCTATAGTAGAGCATAAAATATATATTTGTCTCTTTCTGCTATGTGTTGGCTTATCAATGGCCAGCAAAGGCAGCCAGCCCTACCAACACACACATACTCCATCCTTTCCGTGCCCTATATTCATCGACGGTACTGTTGACTCAAAAACGCCGTGGCAATCGGACACAGCAAATTGACGTAGGCAACGGCATTCCCCCGCACATCGGAGAATCCTTCGAAGTTGATGCCGTTGGGCTTTTAAAAGCGCGAAGAAGGAGCCGAAGTTTTCCTTCTTTCCACGAGCACTCAGGTAGGCGAGCAAACGAACCAAAAACGCGTGACGCGGTAAATCAGGGAATGCCGAAGTGTCACGTACAGTACGCCACGAAGGACTTCGCTCCAGGCACACCCATTCCCTCTCTCTCCCAATTTGTGCCGCCTCCAATACGCAGCCGCGTAGCGTGTGCGATCCTAACTCCCCTGCCTCACTCTCCCACGCACTTCTTCCTTCCTTTCACGGTACCGCATCCCTCGCAGCTTCCAATTTACCCAGTTTTCTTACCGCTATCGGAACTTTCACCTCGCTTTTTTGACATGTATTTCTGTTCTCTTTCACTCGTTCGTTCGTACACTGGCGTACTTGCATCGGTCGCGGGATTCTTCGCCACAAGTTGGCTACGCGACTTCCGCTACTCCTCTCTTTTCCTCTCGTCACCGGTGTCACGGTCTGGGCCCTCTCATTCGCGCCGTCTCTCCGCTGCCAAGACCGAAATAAACTAAAACACAAAACGAAAGAGAAAACAAAGAGAAACAAGGAGATACGGCAGCGGCAACAGCAGGCATAAATGAAAGACGCGTCAGCCGAGGGGCAAAAGCAAAAAAAAAGCGAGCAGCCAAAGTCCATCCGTCTGGTCCGAGCGGGGCTTCCCCCGCCGGCAACAACGATAGAGCAGGCAAAAAAAGAAAAAAAAAAGAAAGGCAAGAAAAAACAGTTGGACGAAGCTTTAGCGACGCGAAAGGAAGCCCGCCAGGAGGGGACCAGTCGGCGAGAGGTCGATGGAGGGGGAGAGACGACTGAACCGTGGCTCACTGGATGTGTGAGAGACGCGTGAGGAGGCGATGGAGGCAGTGCTAGCGGAGGACAAAAAAAGAAGCTGCAGCCAAAACGGTCACAACACAAAAGTGAAAAGGAAGGGAGACGAGGGTAGAGGGTGAAGAGCAACGCGCCTCTTCCGAGCGACGCGAAATAAATAAGGCATACGAGCAAGCTCTCACGGAGGGAAAAACAAAACACGAAAGTCACAAAAAGAGCGACGAAAAGAAAAATAAGAGACGTAGAAAAACTTCGGAAATATAAAAAGGAAGTGGGTCAAGGGGCGAGCGCCGAGTAGAGAGGAAGGAAGCTTTGCAGAGAAGGAGCACAGTGACGAAAGACAAAGAAGAAAAAAAAAATGAAGAGAAGATGAGGATTGCTAGGAGATAGGGAGGGCACAGCGAGCTCCTCTCTCCACTCAGTGCACAAATCTCTCCTGCCTTGCGTGAGGAAGAGAGAGAGACGGAGAGGTGGAGAGAGCGCGAGGGGGACGCGGCGGACTAGTCCATTATCCCAACAGAGAGCGCAGAACAGGAGGGGGCCCCTCGGCTCAACGTTGCGCCGTTCGGTCGGTCGGTTCGGGTCGAAGTCGTCGAAGCAGCGTAGTGCCTCGCCAGCACGAAAACCTCCGAGTCGGGCTTTTTTTCTTTTCGCCCGTCCCGTTCGCTCCCAGCAGCCGCAGAAAGCCTTCTCCTCTAACAAGAATACGGGATAGTAGGAGGAAAAGAAAAAGAATTCGTTGTGAGCGCGGAAAAAAAATGAGGGTGAGAGGGACCAGCAGCGGCTGGGCGACGTCGTCAACCCAACCCGGGGCTGTACGTACGATTACGAAGAAGTGGAAAGGGGGTTCCCTCAGGCGGGGGCCCGCGCTCCCCGCTATCTGGACTACAAGAGCCGAAGAAGGCATGCGCTGGGCGAAGAACTTGAAAGAGGACGGCTCCCTCGGCGACGTGCTGTGGCGCCCTCGCCGCTATCCTCTCCCTTAATTCCAAGGCCCCGCGCGCGAGCATTGCAGAGATGAAGGAGGGAAGTACGGAGGGCAAATAGAGGAGGAGGAGGAGACATTGGTGTTTCTTCAACGGTGCCGGGGACAAGCTGGGGAAAAAAAGTGGGCGAGAGATCGGGGTCCGCGAATATATCTCTCTACGTTCGTGTACGTTTATACTTACATAAGCGTACATGCAGGACGCGTTCGGTCTCTCCCCTCACCCACTCCTCGCGTGCTTGCGATTCGGGGCCGCCGCCTCGGGCGTGTGCGCATGGACCGCTCGCTGCTTTCCTCTATATATCAGTATAAAATACTGTGCGTGCGTGCCTCGCCGCTTGGAGGAAAAGAAGGATGGACAAGCTTACGTTCGTGCATGCCACGGACACCCCCCTGGAATACCCCCCCCCCCCCCTTGTGCGTTTCCATTGAGCGCTCTCCTTCCCTCGGTTACGAGATGAGAAGAGCGCGCATGCGCAGGCGGGCCCGGACCCCGCCTTCCCGCAGGGCGGGCAGCGATGGATTGCCGGTCATGCGCACTGGCGAGCCTATCTCGTGCGCCAGCCTGCCTGCTTCCCTGGATGTGCCCGCGAGGCGAGATGTGCTGCGAGTGCACTTTGAGCCTGGCCGAGAGAAGGCTGGCCGGTGAGGATGACGGGGGGGGGGGGGGTGAGCAACGCACGAAGTAAGGGGAGAGGATAGAAGGACGAGGAAGGGCAGATCGAAGTGGAATAACGAAAGAAAGAAAGAAACGCCGGATAAGGGGAGTCGCACACCCAGACGCGCGACGCGGGCCTTTCTCGCGAAGTTCAACCCCCTGGTCTGCCTCTCCTGCTCAGCAGTTTTCACTCGCTCTGTGTGTGTACCACTACACTCGGCAGCAGTCGTAGCGGGTTCGCCCGCGGTCGCGGTTCTCTCATAGCCCGTCCGATTGACTCTTCGGCTCTGGCCTTCTCATCGAGAAATTCGGGAGTGCGCGGGCCTGGGTGCCGTCCAAGCAGGATGGCAAAATCATCTGGGAAGGTCCCAGTGGGCCCTTTCTAGCATCTGCAATGCGACGCAATGACACAGCTGCTCGTTTAAGTATCAAAACAATGCAATCGTGGCTTGGAGTCGGAGTCTGTACTGTGTGCGCATTGAGGGTGTGTTGTACTAAGAGCAGCAGCAATGGAATTTCTTAAGCACGATTGTATGCCCCCCGCAATTATATACCTCATAATTTCTGCACTACAGTTAAAGAGAACAATTAATGTTCCCCATGCTTTCCTTGGCCCAATTGTCTGTTGGATCCATTTGGTTCTGTCTAACAAAGAAATGAGCCCCTTGAAAAAAATCGACTTCCTTAGTCCATTCAATACGACAAACGACAAGCAAGAAATCTTCACTTTCAGTCCGCGTTGACCACAAGACAGTGCACGAATGTTCTAATTTTGCCGAGTCGAAATCTAAAGTGCCCCCCAGGGAAGCTTGAAGTGACAGCGGAAACACTAAAGACTCTAGGCTGTGTTTAGGCTGTGGGTTATCCGACCAGTATACAAGTGACACTGCTACGGGATATGCTAAGGTAACGCGAAGGTTATGGGTTCGGTCTCCTCCGGCGGCAAGTTGTTTTTTAACTAGTTTAATTTCTATTTATCTCACGATTACAGCACTTTGATCAAAAATTACAAATACCGTCTCCCATATTTCCTTGCCTGCATATGCTTGCGTCTAAAAGAAAACTGTCCTTTGATCCATTCCCGTCTGTTCACTCGCTCTCTTCACGTGTATTTTATAAAGAACCGGTTATACTGTAAGGTTTCCTTTCACTTGAGTTTATCCATTTATCATCATATATACGCCGCTCACGACCGGTTATATATACATGATGCACTCACTGCTCGAACCACCGACTAATCACGAAAAAGAAAAAGGAACTGTAACACACCGTCGTTACTTGTCTTACTTGGCTTGTACAATGACACTTACTTGGCTTGTACAATGACACTTTATGAATCCGGGACTACAGGATCTGGTCATGGATCCCGGTGTTTATCGCGTCCCGTAAGACAGGCACGTAGGCAAGGGGGGGGGGGGGGGCGGGTGGCCCGGGCCTCCCCCCCGCCCCCCACGAAATTTTTCCAGCACTCTATATTTCCAGGCAACTTTTTCTTTTTTTTTTTGCCATGGAAAGACTCTTTCGAACAATTAGGCCTGTCCCCCCCCCCCCCCCCCCCCCGAAAAAAAATCCTGGCTACGTGCCTGCCGTAAGATCAGATGTTACTATAACATACATTCTTCTTCGATTCAATATGCGAGTTGTATATAACCTCTTTCTGCTATACGATGGTTAGTTCAACAGAGCAACACATTTCTTTGCACTATTTCTTTTTAACTTATCACAGAACAGAACAAGGACGTTTGACGCGAATTGGGTCGTCAGCTTTCATACCACATGGTGTGTTGTGTGGATCATGGTTGCCACCTCGTACAACTTGATAGCTCACTGCGTTCTCAGTCTCATGCGAATGTAGGTAGCTGCACGCAAGCGTATACTATGAGCGGCCTCTATGTGACTGCACGACACTGGAATGGGGTACACGTCGTTGGCTCGAAATTCCATGCAGTGCGAATATGTACGTGTGTCCAGAGAGAGAGAGGGAGAATGTTTTAATGAAAAGCTGGAGATGTTAGCCCGGCTATTCGCTTGACAAGCTGCTCCAGGTGCTGGGTGACGATTATGATATATACACTGATAACCACATAACACATACAGCCACACACACATAGACTGCACTGTTTACAAAGTTTCGTTCAGGCTCTTGGCCCGCAAGAAAGTCAGCAGCGCTTTCGTGGCGCGTAACGTCCGAGTGCTGCCTTACCATGTGTGTATATTCATGATAGCACGTATATAACATATCTATTACTAACGCACGCGCAGTTAATTTCAAGTCAAGTGTCAGATTTTTTCAGTGTAAATATAGGTTTAAATGTAAGCATTCTGAGAGAAATCTGTTTGGCTGGTTGAAAGAATTCTATAATTTCAAATCAGGCCCGTAGTCGGGGGGGGGGGGGGGCGCCCCCCCACCTACTGAAATTGTTGTGGAAGGGGGTGTTTTACCGAAAATAAATAATAAAAATAGGCGTTCTTCTCAAATAGTCAAGCTTTTCAGCAAGTGCCCCCCCCCCCCTACCCCCCAAAAAAATTCTTGACTACGGGCTTGCTTCAAATCTACGAAGTAAGCCCGAGGGGCTCGTTTTCTGTATATACACAACTAATGAAATCGACAAATAATTAAGCCAAGGAAGTCCTTCCTTGGCTCAATTGTCTGTCGGTTTCATTAGTTGTGTATAATACCTTCAAATGGTTATTTTGTAGCGCCAAGAACATATTCAGATACGGTAAACCTTTCTTGTACTTGTACCCTTTCTTGTCCCTGCTTGTGTAAGCGTGAACAAAAGAAAACTTAGAAATCTTGGCCACAAATAGGGCCGCTTTTCCTGAAATCAGAGGTGTAAAAAAACAATGACATAAAAAATGAACATACACGAATAGGAAAGACTGTAGGACGCAGCAGTACCCTTTCAAGTTCATTCGATTCAGAGTACGCCTATAAGAGACAAAGACTGTGAGGCACACAGATACGTATGGCAGCGTACTAATAAATAAAGTTTATCGATTTTTTTGTGTGTGGCGTTATACATATAACTTCAAAATCCAAATGCATGTGAAGCACTGTCTTCCTGCTGAGTATACCTTAATACGTACGTCGTGGAAACTAAACAGACGAATGCAATGGTAGTTAATGGAGTTTAACGTCCCAAAGCGACTCGGGGTATGACAGAGGCTGTATTGGAGAGCGGAAAATTTCGACCACTTGGGTTTTTTTAACGCGCACTGACATCGCACAGTACACAGGCCTCTAGTGCCCCCCCCCCCTCCCCCCCCCCCGCACCCCACAAACAAAAATTGCGCCTGAAACGTCGATTTAATTGACATATACGGCGTTTCGCTTCGCTTTAATGAGGATCGTAAGGAATCGTACCAGGCACGTAGGCAAGGGGGGGGGGGCGGGGGGCCCGGCCCCCCCCCCCCGAAATTCGTCCAACCTTCTATATTTCCGGGCAACTTTTTCTTCTTTTTGCCATGGAAAGACTTTCTTTCGAACAATTAGGCCTTGGCCCCCCCCCCCCCCGAAAAAAATTTCTGGCTACGTGCCTGAATCGTACCATGGGCCAGGGTAGTAGCCAGAGGTCTCATTCGGAGGGGGGGGGGGGGTGTCAACCACTCTTTATGTCTGTGCGTTCGATTGTATTTGTGCGTGTAATATACACATGCAAAATTGAAAATTTTCAAGCTGCGGGGGGGGGGGGGGGGGGCGAGGAGGGTTGCGTCCTCCCCGTCCCCACTGGGTACGCCAATGCCGACTTAGAGCGCCACGAACGTGGTAAGTCTTGCAGCTATAGACGAATCATTCACCCCCCGTATGCTCTCTTTCTGCACGACCTGTCTCAGCCAAAAAATGATTGGAAAGACGCGAACGATGTCTTCGAAATTAATCGTCTCGGGAAAGAGGGGAGGCAATTAAGCAGGGCCCAAACACAACTCAAAGATCATGAGCGCCCTGCCGCCGCCGACGACGACGACGAGATGGCAACGCAGCCAGCGCTAATCACACGCGAGCTGTATCGATTGGTTCCTGCTAATTACCGTCTCTTCGTCTAAGCGTGCCGAACCCGCAGTACAGTTCCCTGCCCCGTCTCCCGAAGGAATACGCGGCAAAAGCCTCGGGGATACGAATGAGGGAACGCTATATAGAACGTCAGGATCTGTACAAGTACAGGCCGTGCCGCTTCCAAGTGCGTGCATGCGTGTGCGAACTCCCATTCGAGTTCAGCCAACTCGAGTTTATACAGTAAATATGCGGGATGCGGCGGCAATCGCCTCGTAAATGCTGCAGTTGGCACAGAGAAGAGTCGGCACACACGCCTAACCTGCGAGTCTATCTTAATCTCGAACTCTGGCATAATTCAACATTTAGAACATCCATGTATGCAGTCACCAAAGCCTGTGGGACACTTTGCTGCGCTTGTTGAATTACCTGGGTAGTGCGCTAGGTACATAGACCTGCCCAAGTTTCCTTGTCAAAATTACGTAACTTCTGTCTCGTAACCTGAGTCTCTAAGTATCTTTTTTCGAAGAGTGCAACATGCTTTTCTGCTAACTAATGATGGTTAATTGGGCACTTAATTGCGTGTTTGATAAAACTGGATCAAGCTGATGCAAATTCGTGACGCAGCTGCTTTCCTTTTGTCGCGTTCTTTATCTTTGTAACGCAGAATCTTAAAAAGAGATTTTTTGTTTTCTTTTGCGACAATCTCGTATTGTCGTTATGATAAGTTACCGACTGCTGCCTCTTCGTAGTATATGGGCCGATGAGCAATAATCAAGCCATCCGACAAACAAAACGCGTGCACTCTCTGTCTCGTGTACTATATACATAACGCATGGGAAGAAGCACACCATACTCTCGCATCTTCCTGTGGCTCTAGGCTGCCATAATTTTGTAGCCCCTTGGCGACTCAACAAATCTGTGTATGTGGTGTCAACAGTCCTTGTATCTTACGCTACGATTCATCAACAACGTTGTTATTGCATGCCTTCGCAGCTCCGCGGCTTCGTAAGTCCCAAGTCACTGTACCGCTGTACATCTATTTTATGTGTGTACGAAGACGTATATGCTTGGGGTAAGGAAATGAGCGAAAGAGAAAGAGAGGAGGAAGGGAGGCAGCATCAAGCGAAAGATGAACGGAACTTCAGGTGTGCTTAACTGCTTGTCAGCGTATCTCGAGCCGCGTGTATAGTCGCAGTATCGGGTCAACTCAGTTCACAAACTGGCCCCCTATGCCCAAGACTCTAATATGCGAGATTTCGGTGCTTATGCACAGTTTTAGAAGCTCGCTTGCTTACCAGCGCTGAGGAAGCGCTGTTTCGTATAAGTTGAGTGCATGCCTATAACCGCGCACTCATCTCGTCCAGATGGATAAACCTGCTTTGTGGAAAGCAATGCTAACAAAGAACCCCCCCCCTCCCCTCAGATTTTCAGGGGAAAAAAAAAAGCAAATCGAGTTGCGAAGCGATACAGTGTTAATTGTGTACAGTGATTGCAATATGAGGATACTAAATATGCATGATGAGTTGCAATGCTCGCATGCAAAAGCTGCGCGCGGGTTTTAACATTCGTGCGAAATAAATTGACAGAGTCGGCGCATATAAGCGGCAATCGTTATCGCGGCCTTTATCTCATTCGGAACACGTATTCGATTGACGTAAATACGTTTCTGACCGGAGGCGCTCACCGGAAGGGCTTCTCCTTTTTCACCAGAAAGAATCGCATACGGGACTGCAATCTGCGTTTTCTCAGATATATATACTTTTTTTTTTCCTGTAATAGACATGCTGCCTGCGCGATAACGAGACGCAGCAGCTGCGAGCGGTTTCTGACACTGCTACAGCGATCGATGTCGCTTGCACCGCGGCATTTAGCAGCCGGCGTGAACAGTAATTAAGCCACGCAGGACAGATAAGGAATTAGGGGGAGGCGGAGAGAATGAGTATAATAATGATAACGGAAAGAGTGGCCGTGGCAATGCGAGGCATAAACGTCTAATAGGGGGCCGTTAAATTACTCAAATGAGGGGAGGGAGGGGCATTCCAGTCACATATAGCGACCTCACAGCCACCGCCTTCGCTTCGAGCTAAACGCCCCCCTAACACAGTATGTGCCGTTATATGCCTTATCTCGCGAAAGCTGTCGTACCACCGGAAAAGCTGGATACAGGGAAATGCAATTCGTGTTTGTGTTTGTGAGTGAGTGAGTGAGTGAGTGAGTGAGTGAGTGAGTGAGTGAGTGAGTGAGTGAGTGAGTGAGTGAGTGAGTGAGTGAGTGAGTGAGTGAGTGAGACTCAGCTAACGTCACTGTGGAGTTGTTTTCTTTGCATGCACGTGTGTGTGTGTGTGGGGGGGGGGGGGATCTATGCGACACAATTCGGCAAAGGATTGGGCGGTTTGCAGCAAAATATATTTGTGCGCGTTCCTGTACGTTTGAATCTTATTTTTGTTCTCATCTATGAGTGGCACACACCCACTACAGAGGTGGGACGAGGGGAGGAGTGCATCGGGTTAGTTGAGATAATATGGAAAATGTGAACTTTACCACTACTGAAAAAATATTGGGTTGATCGAAATGACTATAACACAGAAGCTTAAGAATTTAACAAGAACATCGTCCCGGTTCCGTTAAAAAAACTTCCGCCATCTCTCATCTCATTATTATTCCATAAGACAGAAGAAGCTTTCCTTGGCATAGGCTGTGAGTTTGGCAACGCAACGAGAAGAGATTCATCGATCGGACCTGCACTCATCCCGGTTTTTCCAACACTCCAGCGCGTTCTTATACCGTACATACGCCCTCCTTCGATTCCGCCCTCCCTCTTCTTATCCCGCCCGTTGTGGCACTTAGCTCTCACTGTACTGCCTGTGCAACTTCTCAGTCCGCCCCGTCGCGCGCTTCTCCGGGTTCGAGTGCGCCAAAATCGACTCGATCGCCGTCACTTGCCTCGTCGTCTTCAACGGCGTCGACGTCAGATAAGAATGCCTGTAACCCTGCTCTGCTCCCTAACGGACCTTTTATGTCCAGTGTCAACGGTGCGCGTTTTTGGTTACAAAGACGCGCATATCTAGTCACACACACGCAGAGAGAGAGAGAGAGAGACGCCGCGGTGGTCGTGTGGTTACGGTGCTCAGCTGACGACCCGGAAGACGCGGGTTCGATCACGGCCGCGGCGGTTACATTTCGATGGAGGCGAAATGCCATGAGACCCGCGTGCGGTGTGCACATTGAAGAACATCAGGTGATCGAAATTACTCCGAGTACTCCACTACGGCACTTCTCAGAGCCCGAGCCGCTTTGGGACGTTGAACCCCCAAAACCAACTAATTGACACACACACACACACACACACACACACACACACACACACACACACACACACACACACACACACACACACACACACACACACACACACGCACACACACACACACACGCACACACGCGCGCATACGTACGTACGTACGTACATACATACATACATACATAAAGCGTCTAAAATAAAACGTTATGTATATAAGATATTGTACGGAACAGAATACGTTACGAGAACAAATGCGCTGCATGCACGAGTCCGCGAGGCAAAGACGGGGAACGATTATTTATGCTTACGGCGATTGCTATCTGGCGTGCGACAAACTCGCGCACCCGTTCTTTTCTCTTAAGTCGGCGTGGAGCCGCTCGTAAATTACGTTTTATCCTATATACAGAGCATCACGAGCACCGGCCGCTGGAGAGAAAACTTCATTTCCACTCTGGCCCCCTTCTCCCTTCCAGGAGCCTTTCGCATTCAACCCTTTCTGAGACACTCATTTTAATCTGCGCGTTCCATTTATTTTCGGTAATTACATTATCTCGCTTGTTACTATATCATATATTGCGAGTTTCATCGAAATGTAGTTATAGTTACTGTTACGCCTTATTGTTTTTATTGCTCTGTACTTTCGCAATGTATTGCTATTATTATGTGCTTCCCGTTGTCTCCTTTTTTTTTCTCTCAAATTTGAAGTCCTTCGTAGCACGGCATGTAGGTCTTTCATTGCATGGTATAGTAAATATGCTTCACATATTGTAAGCACATTTCGTTTCTGATTATTTGCTACCTTAACCTCGTGGTCATTGACATGTCGTTCGTATGTTTCCATAACATGTCGATTACTACATTTTTATCGATTCATATGTAGCATTTATTTCAATTGCTCGTATACTTGACTAAAACTTCAGTTATTGTAAGCACCTTTCTTGCGTCTGTTTATTCGTTTTATCAACTTCGTGTATTCTGATGTCCGCCATTGCTACGTTGAAATCACTAATAGGAGTTGCCCCTGACAGTTTCGTAACTCCGGGACCTTCTTCTGTGCTAATGATGAATAAAGTTGAATAAAGTTGAAGATGAATGCAACGAGAGACAAGACAACGAAAAAACTTTTCTCTCCTCCGCTTCCTTCGGCTCGTTCAAGTTCTACTCCCAACGACAACGACGCCGCTTATCGACGGCTTTCTTTTTAACGCCTCGTAATTGAATCAACGTGCCTCCTCGAGCGTCGTTGACTCGTTCCATTAACTACAGCCGTGTAAGCACCGCCGTCGCGCTTATTCTCATCTACATGCTCAGTATGGTTACTGAGCGCGGGACGGTCTGCGTAGGAGGAATATGGCTATGCAGAATGAGCTGTTGCAACTCTAGACAGTCGAGAGCAAATATTCATTGGTATATACACCGTGCACCCCCGGCTTCCGGTCTAGCTCGAACAGCAACAATGAAACATGGAAGAAATGTGAGTGCGTCAACAACGTTGCCGACTTGAAGCATGCGCAGAATGGCAATGTAGAGAGAGAGAGAGATAGAAAAGCAGTGGCAGGAGCGCATCGCAGCGTGCTGATATCCAACACTATGCTTTTCTGCTAAGCTCCGTCTATAGCTTTTAATGCGCATATATTCCTTCACAGGATAGAGCTCCTGAATCTATATATGCAAAGCCATCAGGCAGGTTCTCTTGCTTATCTTATCGGGCTGTTTTGCACCCGCGTTACAAGCTACAAGGAAACATTACTAGAAAACGCTGATAATTTCAGAACCATTGATTACGTATATGCAACACATGCCGCTAAACAGCGCTGGCAAACACCGAACCATGCTGACATCCGACACCACGCCACTGCGCTCCGTCTAGCTGATAAAGCGCGTATTCCTTTACACGATGGAGCTCCTGAATCTATATATGTAAAGCTCTCAGACAGGTGCATTTGCTTATCTTATCATGCTGTCTCCCCCCATGCTACAACACACACCGCTACACAGCGCGCGCAAGCGCAGAAACGCTCTTGTGCAAGATGATGATATAGGGGGACAAGTAAATAAGAATATTGAGTTACCGTAAGAAATGAAGGTCTCCAAATTTGGGATCAGGTGCTGTACGTGGAAGAGGGGTCTCGAAAACGAGAATTCCTGCATCAACATCCCTTTGACTCGTTAATGCATTTAATGGTTGTCATGCGTCGTTCTGCGTAGCCTAGTTTGTGTTCGCTAGTATTATA
This sequence comes from Rhipicephalus sanguineus, assembly GCF_013339695.2. Classification (NCBI taxonomy): domain Eukaryota; kingdom Metazoa; phylum Arthropoda; class Arachnida; order Ixodida; family Ixodidae; genus Rhipicephalus; species Rhipicephalus sanguineus. The sequence continues at coordinate 40,886,660 of NC_051179.1, read as the reverse complement.
AATTCATTGATTCAATGGCAAAGTAGAGAGATAGAGAGAGATAAAGGTAGTGGCAGGAGCACACCGCACCGTGCTGACATCCAACACCACGCCTTTCCGCTGATAGCTCCATCTAGCTTTTAAAGCGCACATTCCTTTACAAATGGAGCTCCTGAAACTATATATAAAGCTTTCAGACAGGCGCTCTTGCTTATCGTGCTGCCTGCCCCACGCTACAACACACACCAATACACAGCGCATGCGTAGAAACGCTCGTGCACTTGCAAGTTAATGATAAAGGAACAGTAAACAAGAATATTAAGTTACGTTAACAAATGAGCCTCTCCTAATTTGGGATTGAGACGCTGCACGTGTAAGCATAGGCGAGCGCAGGGTTCTGCATTAGAAGAGGGTCAAGTTTCACCGCACCAACAAAAACAATAACAACAAAAAGATATGATTTGTCGAAAACCATATCTTCTGAAACTGCAACAGGCAGTATAGGTGCCCATGAATTTGCATGGCAACGTCGAAGTATATGACTAAAGCCTCCGGTACAAGTTGACAAGCAAGCAAATATAGGTTCCCCGGAACACCTCACGAAGAAGAAAAAAAAAAACAACGATCAGTCATTACATATAGCTTACACAGGAGGCTACCGAATCTCTGCGAAGAACACGCGCCATTATTATTATTTTTTTTTTACCGAGGTGCACATACATAATAATCCGTCGCGACGCGGAATCACATCCAACGACCGTCAGCGCGACATTAGAAAGCGTTCGTGCATCGAATGGCCATTTATGGTCGCCCCCGAGGCTTGCAGCTTGCCGCGTTACTCATTAATGGCGCAATAACGACTTCCCCGACGACGACGACGACCGCTCGTGCAACGCATGTACGCCAGCCGTGACGACAGATGCCATATCGATAAAACATTCACGGGACAAGCATAACAACAAACTGCACCGTTTCTTGCTCTCTCTCTCTCTCTCTCTCTCTCTAGAACAAAAATATATAACAAGTTATCAACCCCAACGTATGAGGCACTTAGGCGGCAACGGAGACCGCTCCTCTTAATAAAACACCACCTCCGCGCACCTAGGTTTCCTGGTCACGTATGGATAAAGGATCGGGTGAAGTTTAAAACAACAAGAAAGAAAGAAATCGGAGAAGATAGTCGTGGTAAAAACGGTTCGTGATTCGGCGTGCGGACGAACATATTCGCTCATAACAGCGAGCCGTGTATGTAGGTACAGTCGCGATGTGCCTGTACACAGACACGCGGGCAGAGGAACAGGTTTAAAACGAGCGGGATGGTGGCCGGTTCCCCCCGCTGCCATGCAGCTTTTCCAAAACACGCTGTCCCCATGCCAAGCGCGCGGCCGGATGCAGATAAATAAGACGAGAGGGTAAGGAGAGATACAGCGTCGGAGGTGGCGGCCATACACATACGCCATGCTGCGCGCAGTCGCGTTAATACCGTGCAGCATTGCGGAAGCTACACGTGGTGCACACGTTTACCCGACTGTAGGACGTATAATTAGGACCAATGACAGGATCAAGACTAATGACACACGGGCACAAGTCGCAGCTAGTGGGCGTGTCTCTGTCTTATCGCCTAAAGACCGACACGTTTAGCCGATTATCTATAGAAGGAGGGGACTACAGTGCACCGGTTTGTGATGTAAAATCTGTCGATTTTCGAAATTTTATCCTACGTCCGAGGATGGAGGCTATACGTGGGACGCATAAGGTTGAGGCTGTGTCAAACAACCTGAATGCCCTGATACACCACGATATTGAGTATACTTAATGACATAATGTCACGTGATAAAGTTTCTGTGTTTGGTCTTGCATCTTATTTAACAATTTGCATTATGCGAAGAACCTGTTTGTTTTATCCCACATTAAGTAACGAGACTGTTATAATTTTTGTTGTGTTATTGTGTAATATCCGAAAGAATACTTGTAATATATTATGAGATTGCGATGCTCAGCGGCCTGCGTGTTACACTGTAATTAGGAGCAGAGGACTTTTGTCAGGCTGTACAGCCCTTAGGGTCTGCTCCTGTAAGGATTCAGGACAAATAAACTTCAATTCAATCAATTCATTATACAAATCGACTACGAACTGAGGTGTGTTGGAGCCACAGAAACGAGCCTTCTGCAAATAAGAACGCGAACTCCGTGGATATCCGAATGCGAGGTGGCAAGTTCAGTGCAGCAATCGAGGTATTCGGCAGGATGATATCGACTCATCTTGAACGATCGCATGCAAATAAGAAAAGAAACGGGACAATCCCTATGCCAAGTTGGTCTTATACAGGAATCTCAAAATACCGCTACTGAAAGCTCTTGTGCAGTCGGTGTCAAACGTTTAGAGACCATTAGTGTGACCATTAAATCTTTCGAACAGCACAGAACGTGTTGTTAGCGCGTTTGAGAACATGCCGGAAGTGTAAATTCAAGGCTTCCTGACAAAGCGGCGGGAATATTCAGCTTTTGCTCGTGTCTCCTGGTCCATAAACTTGTAACGCTGACTGTATACGTCCTTGCTGCCTTCGCTTCTCTTCGCACAGGACGATGCTCACAACCGTCAGAACGATCTTATATGTAACGTTCGTGGTACCTGCTGAAGCTATTGCGTTTGTATGCATCGTCCCATCTTCTCCAGAGAACCATATGATAGCGGGGGTGCGCGCAGCTCAAGATCGACTTAGGAATATATAGAACCTAATGGAGCGAAAAGAGCGATGATTTCTAGTTGTTTCATTATTATAAACAGCAGAATACTATACCATACAGACTGTATACTATATATGCACACAGCAGTCGTATATAGGCACACTGGGCCGTCTGCGCACGATCGCGTAGTATTAAAGCAAGGCCGTACTGAAACTCGGCACGCATGATGACGGTAAATAATACAGAGCGTGCCTTTAGTGCAGTATGAAGCGGTCTGCCGTAAAGTATTAGCAGGTCTTTGGAACAACCGAGCATTGGAAATTCTGCATGTTCCCTCAGTACCACGCAGCTAAACTACGCTGTCGCGTCCGTCTTCTGCAGAGAGACAAGGCACAGCGTTCGGCAACACTGCACAGTTTTAAGGGAACAGCGAGCAGATTCGCGCGCCCCGCCCGCGCCGCATTTCCCAGGTCAGTCGTAAACAAGGTCAGAAAAATGCTGAAGTTCCGGGGGTGCGGGTCGACTTGGCGAGAACACGCTTTGGCACGGCACGTGTTTCGAGCGACGGCGTGTGGGTTGTTCTTTTTTGCCGTGCAATCCTGTAGAGTATAAACTACAAGCAGTATACACTACTATAGGGTGTCCCAGCTATCACGCAGCACGATTGAAAAAAAGAGGACCGGCGTTACGCGAAGGAAACCTACTGAATATTGTTCCTAGTACACTGGAGTAGCCACTGCTATTTTTTTCGTTAATGAGGTTTAATTAATTAGTAATAATTATATTTGTAACTAGACAAGTACTCACCTAATTGTCAAAATGTCAATGAGGCGTGTGTAGGCATGTTCAAATGGCATCTAACTGCGCTACTTTCAACAACGTGCTAATTGCGCGCTCATTTTTTCCGCTTGATCAAGAAAGCCCGCGAAATATGAAAAGTGGCACGTGACTAGACTGTTGCGCGCGTCGGGAACCAGCGCCCTCAAACAGGCTCCCTATGAAGTAGACAGTATCAAGGAAAAAATGCAGAAAGAAAAAAAACGCATCGCCCTATCTGCCACTCCCCGGCCTAAGAAACGCACCGCTTGGTTTTACAGAGTCAGGCCGTAATCAGAACATCTGCCGCGTTATCAATGAGAACAGTCGGCCATGAGATATGGATGATTGCGGCGTACTATCGAACGGAATGAATCCCAGAGAAATAGCACGCATATCGTTGGCGCCCGACCTGTACCCTTGCCAAAATGCGGAACTCTGTCTCTCGCAACGAACAGGCAAAGCGGTTGTTTGCAGTAAGCTTATTTGAGGGCGCTGGTTTCCTTTGCGGGTGGGAGCGTAGTCACGTGTTATTTTTCATATTTCGCGGGCTTACTTTATCAGCCGGTAAAAATGAGCACGTAATTAGTACGTTGTTAAAAATTGCGCAGATAGATGTCCTTTGAACATGCCTACATACGCCTCATTGACATTTTGACAATTAGGTGAGTACTTGTCGAGTTACAAATATAGTTATGACTAATTAATTAAACCTCATTAACGAAAAAATAGCAGAGGCTACTTCACTGTACTAGGAGCAATATGCTGTACGTTTGCTTCGCGTAACGCCGTTCCTCTTTTTTTAAATCGTGCTGCGTGATAGCTGGGACACTTGTATATACGCAGGCTCTGGGAGATCGAGGTTGTCAGATGCCAAGGGAGAAGAGCGCGCCCCGGTTATCGCTTCTCAGTGTGCGAGACCGCTGCGCGTCACGTTCGCCACGTCGTTTCAACAACGACGGCACAACGTCGTAACGTTGAAAGTGGCTGTACGGGCAGCTTTGTGCACCGTGTCCGCGACAGCATAGACACGTGGCGATTCGAGGGATAATAACACAATTAATATAAATTGTTGGGGTTTAACGTCCCAAAACCACGATATGATTACGAGAGACGCCGTAGTGGAGGGCTCCGGAAATTTTGACCACCTGGGGTTCTTTAACGTGCACCTAAATCTAAGTGCATGGGCGTCTAGCATTTTCTCCTCCATCGAAAATGAGGCCGCGGCGGCCGGGATGCGATCCCGCGACCTGCGGGTCAGCAGTCGAGCACCTTAACCACTGGACCACCGTCTACCTACATAGGCAGTGCGTCCATGCCAAAATGTTTTTCGCATCTTTGCTCTAAGGCAGTATATAGAGCATATCTGTTATATTCTGGAACAACATACAGTTAAGTCAAGGTTCAATAGCATAATAATAATTACGATGTCATACCCGTTCTAACCGCTCCTTCCTTAAAAATTACCATTTGTGTACCTGTTCTAAACAATAATTTTGTGCACTAGTAACTTAAGGCATTGCGTCAGTGTGCAGAGGTGCACCCGATTACATGATTCAAAATCATGATAAATTGGTAAGCACAAATTATTAATCTCCCCCAACACTTGAACCACCTAAGTATACAGTAAATTGCGCCTAACGACGACTAGGCTGCAAATGAATTCGAGAGGAAATTTCAGGCAGGTGGGATATAAGTATGGGGCCCGCCGAAAACCACTTCTCTCACAGAGCGATTGCACTCAACTGTAGCGGCGCGTATACCAGATAACGATTGAATGCCGCAGACTAGAAGATGAGCATGCTGAGTGCGCTGAATTCCCAGCAGCAACGCTAAACTGACCAAAAGAAATGTAATACCACTGGCAAACAGGAAGAAGTACATGGATGGTGAACGAAAAAAAGTCATTTCCACTCAATCCTTCTTCAATTAATTAGTCGAATGGGAAAACGTCAAAAGTTGTTGGGGTAGGATAAGGGGCGTAGGCAGAAACTTTTTCGGGGGGTGGGAGGGCACCTCTTTAATCTGAAGTGGGTGCCGGGCAGGCAGATATGTGGTCGAGCGTCATCTTGGGTTCTATGGAGACAACGGATCGATGCCGGTTGGTGATCGTCTACATTGAAGGAAAAACAGCCACTTGAACTCTTGACGCCGGATTTGTACGAGCGTTCAGCCCAACAGATGCATATGGCTTTGTGTGCAGAGATTTGTTTTTCCAGGTAGGACTTGATAAACATAGGCACGAAGTGGTTCGCTTCTTTCAGTTGTTTCCACTGATGAACTACGACTACACAGAGCTCGATTGCTGTCACACAAGGAGGTTCTTCGTAACATCTCATCACTTAATTACAATGCATTCGATGCCTTGAAGATACGAGTTAGCCCAAGAAAAGTCGATAACGAAGATGCCTGTATACCTGATTGGTCGGCAGCACTCCCCGCTTCTGGAATGACTGAAAAGTGTGAAAGTTTCACCGAAAAGTGCCTGCATAGCGGAAATGGCGGATTGCTGCGGTAGATAGATGGTTGTAACTTATAATTAGACCACGGAAAGGGAAGAAAATACAAGAATGAGGGTTGGAAATGTGACGGGATAGTGACCTGTATGGCCTACAGCTGAATCATACGCATGGCTTATACTGAGCTTCTGCGTTGAGGCTTTCAGGGCCCCAACTGCCGGTAGTAACCGATAAACCAATCCACGTACACATGCACAGCACTCTGCGCCGTTTCCGGGTTTCAGAACAACGCGGAGCTGGCCAATTTGCGAGATGACTTCTTCTAAGCGTGAAATTAAAGCGCACAACGAGCATCTGAAGGGCTATTGTTTGGCTCCAGGCTGCGCTTTGTTCACTTCATCTTGCTCGACGAAGAACGAAGAAAAGAAAGGAAGAAGATTAAGTGAACGCGCTCAATAGCTCAGTACAGAGAGAGAGAGAGAGAGTGTGTGAGTGTGTGTCGGCGCGCCAACGGTCGCACGCGAACGCTCGCCACAGAACAGTACGTCCTCGTGCAAGATAACACAGGGGGTGGCTACGACCGACGTCACGCCAGACGGCGACAAAAGCGTCACAAAAGGTGGCGCCCAGCAAGCTACGCGGCGACAAAACGAGGTGGCGCAGCGAGCGGAAGACCTGTAAAGACCCGCGGCCGTGCATCTTCTAGCGCGCTTCATCAGTTCCTTTGAAGACAAAAAGAAAGAAAGAAAAAAAACTGAAAAAAAAGAAAGGGCGGGGGGTACGCTAAAACGTGTTCATTCTCTCGCGGCGTCGCCCTCCGGCGCCACGGAGGGAGAAGACGTCAGGTGGCAGAATCAGGTGTTGCCTTCGGGCGATGAATCGACTCTGTGAGGAGAAGGAAAGAGAGAGAGAAAGGGGGGGGGGTGGCATGCGAGCGCAGACAGTGGTGAAGAGGCAAGAGGAAAGGACGCCTTCCCTCCCCCTCCCCCCCTTTCCAATACCCCTTCCGCGCATGCACCCCGCATCCGTCCAACCTCGTACGCATCACCCACGTGGTGGTGCAGCCCGCGTCAGGTCGCGTCTCGCAGGGATCCGACCAGACGGCGCCTGCGCCGGAAACAAAAGGGGCGGCAGCAGCGGCGTTCACCCGGTCACGTGCTACGCCGTCAAAGGACGCTCAAAATGAAGCCCCCGACGAACGGCGAGAACGCGGGGTCCGGGGCGTTGTGTTTATAAACTATTGCGAGAGAGAGAAAGACAGAGGGGGGGTTTGTACGATGTATAGAAGGGGTCTGCCTAGGACAAAGGAGAGGGACTTCTCCGGTGTGGGCGCATTCTGCTCCGAGCTGCCGGCGTGGTGAACGAGGAAACAAAAGAGTCCCACGCTCGGTTATACAGGGTGAATGGGTTACACTGTCAGGCTCCTCCTGAGCCAATCCTGAAAAAAATGACGTCTAAATTAGCACATCTGAGCAGAGGCCACATCGTAAATTAAAATAGCTGCTATTCCACACTAGTGTACGCATTTGGGCTGGTTCGTTCATGATTACGAGTAGGAAAACAGCGCTAAGAAGACGGGACGAAGGTAGGGCATACACCACGGCGCTGTGGTTTGTGTCCTTTCTTCATCCTGTCTTCTTAGCGCCGTTTTCCTATGCGCTATTGTATGGCTTAGAAAAACGTCTTCTTGGGCTAATTGGTGCTATTCTTTCGGCGCTATTCCAATAACGCTTCGCGGATATTCATTTTTTTTCCTTCTTTCATTTGCAGATGACCGATTGTGGAGGCTGCAATACAGTCAAGTGTTAAGGAACACGTACGGTATGGAACCGGGGGCAGTGAGCTCAATGCAGACGGCTTCCCAGTCTTTCTCAAAAACCTTGGCATACAGCTAAACACATGCGAGTCATCGCAAAATCTCCGATTCCGTAATCTGAAGCTGCATTCAGGAACCGACCGCTTTGTTCTATTTTGACGGAGGACAAACCACGCGTAATCGACTCTCCGACGCACACCCGGCGTCCCACGTCATGCAGCAGATCACCGAGAATGCCATTTGAGAGTGCCGAAGAGAGAGAGAGAGATAATTGGTGCATGTACCAGAAAACAACCATTAGCAGCAGCAATAAGACTAGCTGCAGCAACGCAAGGCCCCGCCATGGCGCCTGTCTTCTTGATCGCAGAAGTCCGTTGTTTGCTCCAGTAAGTTTCGCAGTTGTTTTGCAAAAGTTCGAAAGTTTGCTCAGGCAGCGCGCTGTTGTTTGCGTCGAGTGAGCCGTCTTCTCATCGCGTCAGAAAGCTGTACACCGCGGGGCACAACAACCCGCGCGAAAGTAAATAAAAAAAGCCCGCACCACACGGTCCCCGCGATAAAGAACAAGACAAATCTCTTCGCGAGTGCGCAACAGCGTCGGAGAAGAAAGAGAGAGAAGGGGAGAAGAGGGAAACGGAAACGGGCACCGAACAACATTTAGACAATTGGCTGCGCACACACACTATACACTACACACACTAAACACACGGGGGCGACAGGAAGCTCCAACTTGCACGTACAGCCGTCGTCGCGACGACGAAGCCGAGAAACGAGCCGGGCGCACTCGGCTCGGCTACGAGTGGGAGAAGCAGCAGCCACGAACGGAAAGGCAAAATCGAGAACAGGGAGGCCGGCAGGAAGAGAGGACCGCGGTAAGAAGAAGCAGAAAAGAAGGCGCGACGTATTGTTCTTCACTGCTTCGCTCTTCCTTCTTCTCTCCTCCTCTTTCTCTTACATCCTCTCAGTGTCTGCCATGGCATCGGAGGAGGCCAGCCACAGGAAGTCGAGCAGCGAACGCACCCCCCAGAAGAAGTGTCGTATTCCACGCAACCGACGAGAGCGTCGACAAAGCGATGGCAACCAGAGCAGCTCAGCCACCACGGGATGACGAGAGAGAGAGAAACCGACCGCCGCTTCCAGTATACAAGACACCGTCTGGCTGACGCTGTGCAGTGTGCTGGAACTCGATGCTGATGAATCTGGAGTGATGTGCCTCGAGAAAGTGTTTAACTTAGCGCTATTACTAGTACACCGACGCACACGCATCCACTCTCGTTAAGAATGAACTTTTCAATCAATTGACGGCATGACCCATTTTGCAGGTTCGTCAGTACCGATAGCCAACGACACGGGAGGGACACTCTATATAACACACTCGCTTTTCAGTCAAGCTGGCGCGACTATAGCACATATAGTCTCAGCAGCGCTGCACAAAATTGCTACTGTATACGCGGATGCTGCGTGCAGCGCGACACCGCAGTCAGACCGAGAACGGACGCCAAAACAAGGCACGACAACTCCCGCTTTCGAGGAACGACCAGTGAAAAAAGAGGAAGAGCAACAGTGCGTTTTTAGCCTACTTCATATTCCCATGTATCTGTGTATACATGGCTCTACCTGCCAAGTCTCCTGCATTACCCGGGAGACTCCCGGATTTTGAACGTTTCTCCCGGTTGTACGGGTCATAGTAAAATCTCCCGGAAATGGCTGTTTGATGTCGTGACGCGAGGTGGGACGTTTCGCGTACAGATGCGCTACACGCAATTTAAAAATTGATCCTAAATGTGTTATAGGTTATACCAGCCGTTAATATTTCGTAGATGATGCCTTTGTGTACACGCAAATCTATCCCACAAGTTATCTCGCCTTCAAAATTTTGTGTCACTACTGCTTTAAGTGGAGAGGCTAGCACTTAAAGAGGTAGCCGTTACCGATGTCTGTCGAGATAGTGTCTTTGCCAGCGCTCGCGACCGTCCCCGTCTCAACGGCGCCCCTTATGGTCCCTTGCCCGACGAAATAACTGGTAAGCATAAGCGACGACAGGCCTCGCACGCGGAGCGATGTTATCGCATGTGCCTACCAGTCATGGGCACGTTACCAGTAAAAAGTAACAGTGTTACGTTACAGTTACCTAAGCCAAAAAAGTAACTCTGTTACAGTTACAGTTACAGAGTTTCCGAAAGTAACTTGTTACAGTTACTGTGCAAAAGTAACGTCGTTACTTTTCCGTTACTGTATAAAATAATAGATCACAAATCAAATTATAGAATTTATTTAATAAGGGTTGCACGTCGTAAAACCCTAGACGAAGGAAACATAAAAGGGGACCCAACACTAGCAATCATTTTGAACGCCTCTTACTTGAAGTGGAAAACGTGGTTGATGTACTGGAACGGCGGCAGTATATCCTAAGACGTTTATTAACTATACCCAGAAGCGCATGTGAAGAGCAGCGGGGAGTGCATCACGAGTGGGTACGACGTCCATTGTGTCTGCTCCATATGTTTAAGGTGTGTCAGACTCTGTTCGGAGAGCTTCCGGTCCGCTGGGCATACAAACCGTTTTTAAGTCTTGGAACATGAAAACGTGTGTTCACGAAATCCTAAGACTGCACACCTGCGGATAATCATGGCGGTATCTAAAAGTGCGATGCGGGGATCGGCGAAACGGGCAGGAAATGATCAACGAGGCCTAAAGAACTCAAGCGGAATGTCGCTAAAGCAACCCATGCAACGCGTTCTAAGACCGAGCTTGTTGAGCACTGCTGGATGACAGGTCATAGCTTTCACCTAAACAATGCGACGACGCCGGTTTGTGAACGAAGGTGGGGGAAAAGCAGCTCTTGGAATCGTGGTTCATTCGCCGCGGCTTGCAAAAACAACCGCGGCCCCCCACTGGACTGTGGGGGGGGGGCCGCGGTGTGTGACTAGTGGACTGGTTGACTTCCGCTCATTTTATTTTTTTTTTAGGATGGCACCTGCAGTGGGGGTGAAACGTCTGTCATTTTGTTAATAATTGTTGCATTAAGTCGGAGTAAACATTTTACAATCAGTTACAAAGAAGGTTTGAAAAATCGCTTCGCTAGTTCACGGAATTTCTGGCCTTAGCCGTTTCGCGTTCTGCTGTTTTCTAGCCACCCGTCAAACACGATTAGCTCGGAGCCTAAGACGAGGGAGACTACAAACATGGCATCCTAATGCTCCTCCACCTGTACACCAAGAACAGAGCTAGATGCTCAAGTGACGAAAAGGATATATATGCTGAAAAAAAATGGACGCGAACTTAGCAGGCTGTTCAGTTGAACCACGATTGATTTACATGTTGCGTTAATGACAGACCTCCAACCTCGGTCTTCTGCGGGAAAGATAATCCGCTTAGTCACCTCCTCTCCTAAACTGCGAGGGGAGCCCTATTCTGGAAAGTTGAGGGGTGGAGAGGATATATGGTAAAGAAGAAAGTTCGAAAAAGTGTTGCTGTTGGATAATTTTTCATAAAGACAGAAGTAACTGTAACGGTATTTTTCGTTACAGTTACTGCGAAAAAAGTAACAGTGTTACAGTTACAAGTTCCTCTGACTTAAAAGTAACTAGTTACAGTTACAAGTTACTGAAAAAAGTAACTAGTTACCGGTAACGCGTTACTAGTAACTAGTTACTGCCCAAGACTGGTGCCTACAGGGTTCTACTGTACATGTGCCTTTCGCGCGACGGTGACGGCTGGGTCGTTTCATCTCTGCTTCAACCGCGTTCGTCCCTAGCGCTAGCGCGCTTTTTTACTCGCACGTGAAACAGATGATGCGTAATCGATGTTAGCGGTTTGGACTCTGTACAGATCAGCGGCGACCGCAAAATCCCGCTGACAGTGTCCATATAATTTCTATCGCAGTGCCCCCCCCCCCCCCCCGGAGATCTCCCGGATTCCGTTTCTCCAAACTTGGCAGGTATGACATGGCTGAAATAAAAACTCAGGCACCTCCCCTACCCCTCCCCGAGCTCATGCATGCTGCGGTGCGAGCTACTAGCTCGGACAAGAGAAAACAAACAATTAAAGCTATATTCACACGACGGACGTGATCGCGGAGGAATCAGTCACGTGGCACGTGACGTGATTCGGAGATGGATCCGTAGCCATGGCATTCAAAAGACAGGGGAGAATTTCAGTACGTAATCTTCCGGTTCGGATCGCGATTTGGTCCGTCGTGCGAATAAAGCTTAAAGAGGACAATACTAGATCGTGAGAAGGCTTTGGCATAACAGTTAACCGCAACGCTAAAACTCACAAGGTCCCTTATGCATTCGCCTAAGACGACTGGAAGGCGAAAGCCATCTTTTTCTTCTCAGCAGATGTATTCGTCCTCCCCTGCCACCAACCAAAAGCTTTCAGCACCTAGCGCGGTTTTGCACTGCCTCCGTGAACGAACCAGCTATGACCTAGCGACGATATCATGTGATGACGTCATCATGTGACGTCACAAATATTGGCATCTGTGACGTCACGACAACATCATATGGTGACGTCATCACGTGATGATGATTTTTTTTAATCACTCGGTCGTGTTGACGCCGACGGTCAATTTCTCGTTTGATGAGGCATCTAAGGCTTTCGCCTTAGTAATAGCGCTCTCTACAGCTTCACTGAGCAGGCTCACTACGAGACGTTCCTGCAAATGGCAAGATAGCAAGCGGCGAAAGAAATTATAGTGACCACGACAGCATGCGAAGCCTGCGTCGCCAAAGGGAATCAATCCCAAAGCGCACGGACTGCAGCCGCTGCGAGAGTTCAGTTCTTCGGCGACTGCGGCCCGTTTGGCTGCCGTAAAACTTTTGCTACTTCGTACCGGTGTTCATGCGCAAAAAAAGCTGACTCTTCGATCACAAAGAAGCGAAAATACGAAAAAAAGAAAAGCCGAACCATAAAGTACGAACGTGCACTCGCTGGCAACACGAAAGCGTCTATTCAGCGAATAGAAGCGTGTTCCGAAAGGCGCGCGCGCGTACGAATTTATGCGTTCAGCGAGCGGGCACATATACACGCGGAAGGAGAGCTCTCTTTTCACAAACGCTCAAGTTCTTCTCTTATTCCGAATTGAACACGCCGCCGCCGCTGCTGCTGCCACTATTGTTCGTTCCACACGAAAAAACATTTTGAATAGCGATTTCCCTTCCTCTGCATCTTTGTCCCTCTAGCGGCATCATTTCACTGCCGTACGGCTGATTGTCCTCTAAGTTCTGTCTGCTTTAGTGTGTGTGTGTGTGTGTGTGTGTGTGTGTGTGTGTGTGTGTGTGTGTGTGTGTGTGTGTGTGTGTGTGTGTGTGTGTGTGTACTCGCTCATGTATATACATAGGGAGACAGTTCTTTTTAACCGGCCTCTTTTATATCACAGAAGAGCGTTGTATCGCTTTGGCACAGCAAGCGCGCAATACCAAGCACAACACAGACACTCACTCATACATATATAGAGAGAAAGTCGTCTTGCGGTGCTCAGTCTTTGGTGGGCGGGCACAACGCTTGGAGCATGCTCAGCGGAATTTTCCTTTTCTTTTTTGTTCCTTCTTTTTTTTTTCCCCTCCGTAATATTCCGCCACTGCATCAGCAGCAGTGCCGCTCTCACATCGGGGCCCACGCGCGAGCCGACTGTGACGTAAGACCCCGAAACCGGTGCACACAAGGGGCCTCCTCCGCCGCCGCCACGCAGAGAGCAGACTCCATTACGCCATTATGCTCCTCGCGGCGGGAAGCACCGAGAATACGCCCCCTTTGTACGTTCCAGGCGGGGAGCAGCGCGCGGAGGTGCGCGACACCCGGAGCGGACGCACTACGGTCCTACGGTTTAACCAAGAGGAAACCTCGAGCGGGATACAGGCGTACCGTTACGCCGAATGCCGCGCTCTATTTATACGACGCCTAAATCTGCAGACAAACAGTGAAGTTTTACAGCTAAGCTGTCTGTGCCGCCGTCGTCGTCGTAGCAGTAGTGGTAGTGGTGGTGGCGGTGGTGGTGGTGGCGGTGGTGGTGGTGGTGGTGGTGGTGGTGAGTAGTAGTAGTAGTAGTAGTAGTAGTAGTAGTAGTAGTAGTAGTAGTAGTAGTAGTAGTAGTAGTCACGTGACCAGAGGGTGGAGTGAATAAACATGATGACGATGACGCATGTGATCTCGCTAGCCAATCACATACACTTCGCGTGCTTCGCTGTACGGCGATTTGCAGGGACTGATTTTTTTTTATGTGTTTGGCTATAGCGCCTAGTAAGTTCTAAACTGCAGGCGAGTTAGTCATGATGAGCACATCAAAGAAGTGGCCGCCGATTAAGTGGCCGTGAGTCGACTCCCCTGAGCATCGATTCCGCAACAATCAAAACGGTTAGTGAGTACAGATGAGCATTAGCTCTGTACTGCCATTAAAATTTAGCCAGAGGACGGTTAAAGTGGCAAACAACGAAAAGAAGCGATAAATACTTGTCACGAGAAGCCACCGTGGGACGGCTACTGCGGCCAGACTTTGAACTCCCTAGTTTCGAGCGGCCATGCGTACAGAGTTTGCACTGATTTGTTATATTACAGAAATCGCAACGGCTGCACTGAAAGAGCACTGCTGGACCTGAAATTGCTTTTTTACCTACAGCTACGGACCTCTGCACTCCGCGATCGAGCGCTACGAGAGTTCGAACACACCAGCACGAATCCCCTCTCCCACCGCTGGATGCAAGAGCCACGGCCGCGGCATAACCTCCTCCGCACTTCCCTCTCCCCCAAAACGCCCTTTTTCTTCTGCATTTCTCTCCTTCCCCACTACGACGGAGGAGAGGCGCGCCACGCACAGGAGAGGGGGAGGGGGGGGGGGGGAGAAGCGAAAGCCGAGAGATGCCTCCCTACATTTTTTTCCGGCCCATTGTTCATGCAAATGGTCGGCAATGTCGGTCGGTCGTGCCTTCTTCAGCCGTGCTGAGAGCGTTCCTCTGTTTCTTTCTCGTTCATTTTTTTTTTTTTTGCTTTCTGTTAGGACCGTGCACGCCGCACCGAAAGGAATGACAGAGACGGCTGTGGCGAAAGTGGAGAAAACGGTTTCTTCTCGCAACGCCGTCCCATCCTCCTTCGCGTCACTCGCTTCTGCGTTTTCTTTTCTTTTTCCTGCTTCTTACGTCACCATACCTTCTCCTTCTTTCTTCTAGTTCGAACGCTAGCCTTTCGGGAATGCGCGCGCCTCTGTCTCTTTCGTGAGGCGACATCAAAGAAGCCTCACGTGGGCTTTCCTTTTCAATCTTTCTTTGTGATGCCAACGTAATTTCACGACTATACCCCGGCAAGGAGCGGGCGGTGTGTGTGTGTGTGTGTGTGTGTGTGTGTGTGTGTGTGTGTGTGTGTGTGTGTGTGTGTGTGTGTGTGTGTGTGTGTGTGTGTGTGTGTGTGTGTGTGTGTGTGTGTGTGTGTGTGTGTGTGTCGTTTGGGATAGGAGAGGAGGGGGAAGGGGGGTACAACGCAAACATTCGGGAATGCCGGCTTCCGATTACAACTTCACTGCAGCACATCGGGAAGCAGCAAGCATACTTCATGAAGTATGCAGCGGCGGCAGCAAGACCGAGAGGCTCAGAACATCGGGGAACGCGCAGCTTCGCTGCGCGATGACGCAAGCACAGGCAAAGGCAAAGGAAGAAGACGAAGAATACCGAAGAAATAAAGGTTAAAAAAGAAGAGGACGAAGGGAAGCGGGCCCGTCTTGCTACGAAAATGAGGAACGCTATGCGCGCGCGCAGCTGATGCAGAGAGTGGAATGAATGGCCCACCGCGCGCAACTTCGGGGGAAAGCTACGGTTCTCTCGAAAGAGGAAGAAAACTGTGATATAATGTTTCGCGTCAAGACTGTCTTTCTTTTCAGCGGAGTTGTTACAGCGGGGCCATTTTCTCCGGGGCACTTCGTCTTCTTTACGTAGTCCCGGATGTAAAGGAACATATATCAACCCGGCCCATGCATTCGCGCGCGTGTTCCCGCCTGCTTATTAATAACGCACAGACCTGCATGCACATTGCATCGTCCTCTGAACAACATCGCTATCGAAGCAAGGGAAGAATATGCAGGAAAACAGCGCATCAGTTGTGATTGCGTGCAATTTACGTAACCAAGAGTCTTAAATTATTTTCGTTTTCTTTTAAGAATGAAACGTTTACCATCAGTTTGGTCAACCACCACCACCACTACCACCATAATCATCATCATCAATTCTGCAAGAAATATGTTACGCATTCTTAAGCAATGTGTGTTATCGCCACCTTCTTCGTAACGCTGCGAGTAGTTGAGAACATGCAGTATACAGTTATCTGCCTGGCAGTACCCTAGAGTCATGTCAACACTTGCCCGCTTCATACGGCAGAATACAAGGGGCGCTCACGGTTTGTTGAAGTCGGAAGCGAATCCGAAACTCTCCAAACCGAAACTATACGTCTTCCTTCATACTTGTATTTTCCACGAGCATCTTTGCCGCCATTGTGTCTGGAGGAAAGACACAATGACGGGAACGCCTTGGCGTTCAGTCAAGTCCTCGTGCATGTAGCACGAGATGTAACCGAGAATGTCCTTGCACGAGCATCCCCGTGAGCTTCGACGCGATGCACGTTCTATTCGACAAGTGCGTTGCACGCAGCCAGTGCAGAGGCAGCGAGCTGCAGAAGCAGAGACGCATAGCGTATATATAGATAGATATGCGCGTGTCTCTGACAGTGACGTCATTCACACTTTCAAATACACGTCCGCTGTCAGAAGACGGTGAGGGTCCCACGCGCCGTGGAGCTTGCCTGCCCTTGAAGACACAAAACAGCGTGACGAGAGCGCAGGAGAGGAAGGCAGTAGGTTGGTTTATAACATATAAGACATGAAGAGCTGCGCGTGGCGATTTCGCAGGAAGTGACGCGCGTAGGCGATCTACTATCACGCGTTCAACATTAATGCCAAAGGGGAATTGTTGAGCGAAACATTTCCTTCAGCACTCGAGATCTAGCTGAGCAAAGACAGCCGAAAACACGCAGTAAATTTATCAGACTCACCTAACATAAACGTTAGGTATAGGTCTGACTAGCCACGACGAACTGCGCAATATAGGTCCCGGGTTCAACTCCCCGTCCTCAGCTGCGTCCACTAATAGCCCGTATCAAGATGTGCTACTACAGGCTCGAATGTTCGCACTTGTATGCATAGTTGCGTACTATAGTGACAAATGAGCTGTAGATTTGTTCTGAGCACTTGTTTCTCTTCCTCCTCATCTTCCTTTTATTTATTCATTTAGTGACTTCTGAACTTATTCCACCCACATTTTTGTGACGGGAGTATTACACTGTCTATGACAATGTCTATGATGTCCACAATAAATTCTGATCAAATTCAACTACCACATTTATTCACATGATACCAGCACTGGCTAACGTCGGCTACCTGTTACCTAAACTTGGCTATAGTCGGCTAAATATATGGTTAATGGTGGCTAGTGCTGGCTATCCGCTGTTACAACAGCGTCGTTGTCTTCAGTCTATTTTAATCTAATGACTGAGTAGCGTACTTATTATTATTATTATTTTTTTTTTTTGCCTAAGCGTCCACAACTCAAACGCACGAGCGTTCCATCGGAACGCGACCACGCACGCGCACCTGCTGCCACGAATCCAACCCGCCACTTCGCGCTCGACAGCAGCAGAAAACGCCACGGGCCATGTATACAATCCGTGCATCCAGGGATGCTATAGTTAACTACATAGTATCCAAGTCCCTCGCGTCAGCGTGTTTCAGTTTTACGGCGCACTTCGCGCCGCGCTAAAATCCCTCACGTGAACTACAGCACCGCACCGACGGTCGCAATATTATAAACTCCACGGACACGCTTTGCGGCGCGGGTAAACGACCTGCTGCAAGAGCTGCGAGGCACGAGGGCGCACGTTGTTACGCACAGACCCACACGCTGTTCCCCAGGATGGCAATGCGGGAGAGAGAGCCATTTCGCGCCTGCTCTTTACGACCGTACATATAACCCGGAAGAAGAGGTTAAAAAAAAAAAAAAAAGAACAGAAACGCGAGACGGTTTCGGGCCACGTACGACCGAATCGTGAGGGATTATCTAAAGTATATAGACGTACACAACGCGTACGGATACATAAATACGTGCCATACAGAAACGGCCAGATGTATTAAAGCATAGATAGATACAACGCGCAGAAATACATACATGTGTACGATATACAGAAACGGCCAGAAGTATATATTTTATGCGCCCGTTGCCTACTGCGTAAGAAAAGTTTAACAGTACATAGTGGAGGCTGAGAAAGACGAAATAAAAAAAAAAGCAAAGAAGGCTGCATTAAAAACGGAAGGCGACTTAGGCTTACCTTGCACAAACAAACACAAAAGATAAAATTATGACGCAGAGAGACAGTTATGGAATACAGATCCCAAAGGAAATAGTAGAGGAGACAAGAAGATCGACAAAACAGATCGTCGGCATGGTCGGTTGAATTTTTTAATCTTTCTTTTTTTTTCCTTTTTGTCTTTCAAGGAAGCTCGAGTGAAAAGCTTCTAACGCCCGGCCTCCTCCTACATACTCGCATCGCACTCAACGTAAAACGCATCGCGACGGCGCAGCGGTAAATATTTTAAAAGCGCTCTCACGGAAACACGCTCGGAAGGCGCGACGCCGGTTGTGAATGCCTCGCATTTGCCTTCGCGGGGTCTTATAATGCGCGCTCCTCGGAGCACAACTGATGCTGCTACTGCTGCTGCTGCTGATGCAATGTGGCCCCTCCTCCTCCTCCCCTTGCAAACACGCTATATCCGACGGCGGCGGGACCGGGCGACATTCTTCAACGCGAGCGTTGTGCGTGGGGACTCTTGCGGCGGTGTCTGCGTAGACATTCGGTATATATAATCCCGCCCCCCATTGCGTGGCTGTTTATTATTTCAGGTGCTGCTGGTGCCGCCACATACTTTTTCGCGTCTTATACAATTCTACGTGTGGGCGGGGAAGCTGTACAATATAGTTTCTCATTTTTGCGCTTGTAATTGTTGGTTGAGTCCAAACGCGATCTCGCAGGAAGCATGTTTACGCAGGGGACTATACAGGTAACGCGGAAGGATGACTTCTAATGGAGGTGCATTCTTTGGGAAGTAAGCGGGTGTCCATAAGCAAGTTTCACCTGAAAGAACACAATTTTCGGGGCTAAAATTAAGATAGAGAGAGAGATAAGGGCAGCAAAGAAAGACATAGAACTATCGCATAAAGCGATAGTCAAAACGATATATAAGTTGGAAAATTAACAATGAAGGAAAACTCCATTAGGCTATATCCTTCACGGACTTAAAGGGCCCCTCACCAGCCTATATGAAAATACAAAAAACAAGTGAAAATATCACTTCCGGCGGCCGCATTTTCGAAGGAGGCAAAAAAAAAAAAAAAAGAAATGCTTGAGGCCCGTGTACTTGGATTTATTTAGGTGCACGTTGAAGAACCCCAGGTGGACCCGAAGGTCGCGGGTACGATCCCGGCAGTGGCGGTCGCATTTCGACGGAGGCGAAATGGTAGACGCCCGTGTACTTGTAGACGCCCGTGTACTTAGATTTAGGTGCACGTTAACGAACACCAGATGGTCGAAATTTCCGGAGCCCTCTACTACGGCGTCTCTCATAATCATATCGTGGTTTTGGGACGTAAAACCCCAGATATTATTATTAGGAACCCCAGGTGGTCGAAATTTCCGGAGCCCTCCCCTACGGCGTCCGTCATAATCATATCGTGGCATGCAGCGCTTAGAAAACTTGGGGGACGTTCTGACACTGGTGTCGAACTGGGGTTCAGATCATGCATACTGGCTCTAAACACGCGTGCGAGAGTAAAATAATCTGGTCTATATATAGGACAAGTTCAATGGCTGAGATCAGCGCACGCGTACTATATATATATATATATATATATATATATATATATATATATATATATATTGTACAGAAGCATTAGAACACTGTAATGGGCCGTCCTCTTGAGCGCCTTCTAGTGGGTCGCCCTCTTCGCCTCTTCTCGGAGAGCACGCCCCTCGTGCTCTTGCTCGTGAGCCTGCGAATCTGCGCTCTGTCGTTACTGTCGTCGCTGCGCATCGTCGCCGTCGATCCCGCCGTCAATAAACGCCTTTACAAAGTGGTGGAGAGTGCTGTACCGTCCCCACAACTTCGGTCTCCATCTGATGCCCCTGGAGCTTCGATCCCGTACCGTGCCATCTACCATGCCGCAAGACGCCGCTCAGCAAACGCCGCCTCCTGCCCCGACCGCTTGTCCCGGTGTCCCCCGTATCCGCGACCCTCCTATCTTCACCGGCGCGGATGGCACCGACGTGGAGGACTGGCTCACGATTTACGAACGAGTGAGTGTCCCCAATAAATGGGACGAAGCCGGCAAGCTGAGCAACTTGGTTTTCTACCTCGCGGGTGTGGCCGGCATGTGGTACAACCACCATGCATCCGATTTCCCGACGTGGTCCGCTTTCAAGACCGCCATCGTCGACGTGTTTGGCCGCCCTGCCGTTCGTAAGCTGCAGGCCGAACAGCGTTTGCGAGAACGAGCTCAGCAGGCCGGCGAAACCTTTACCAGCTACATTGAAGACATCCTCGATTTGTGTAAGAAAGCCGACGCCACCATGTCGGAATCTGACAAGATGAGGCACATTATGAAAGGCATCGACGACGATGCCTTCACGATGCTGCTCGCGAAAAACCCCAGCACAGTGGCCGACGTCATCACGCTCTGCCAGAGCTACGAGGAGCTGCGCCGGCAGCGGTCGATGACCCGTCGCTCTCCATCCCGCGACGCCGAGCTCGCTGGCTTGTCGACCATATCCGGCCACTCCGCCTTGCTCGCAGAGGTGAAGTCATTCGTGCGCGAGGAAATCGCGCGCCAGTTCTCTCTGCTGGACTTTGCTCAACCTCAGTACGTTCACCAGCCGTCAACCACTCTTCTCCCTCCCCTCCGTCGAGCGATTGAGCAGGAAATCGCGGAGGTCATGCCTGAGTACCACCAGCACCATCCGGCTCCTGCACCACTGAGTTACGCCCAAGTTGTCGCAAGGACGTCCCCTGTAATACCTACGGCAGCCCCACAGTTACGCCGAAGGCGCCGCTAGACATCAGTCCTTCGAAGCGGCTGTGCCGGCTACCTACGCCGACGTAATGCAGAGGCCACGACCGCAGCCCACGATGCAATCGTATCAGTCGCTACCCCGTCAATCACGTCCTGCGCCATGGGCGGGCCTTGCTCCAGCAAACCGATGGCGCACACCTGACAACCGCCCCATATGCTTCGCATGCGGTTACGCCGGCCACGTGGCGCGTTATTGCAATCGCGTCCAGCCGCCTAAAGTCGTGTCGCCCGCCACCAGCCAGTCAAACCGCACATTTTACGCCCCACCTACGCCTATGTCACCGACGTCACGCCAAGCTCCATCTACTCGGCGCTCTCCGTCTCCCCGACGTCGCTCACTGTCGCCGATGCGCCCACGTCCGGTCGTACGCGACCAGGAAAACTAGTCGTCGCAGTCCACGAGGCAAGGGCTGCGACGCTATCGAACTGCGAAAGCCCTCAGCGAAGCCCATCGAACGTGATAGACGTTTTTGTGGACGGTGTTCGCGCATCTGCCCTTATCGACACTGGAGCCGCCGTATCCGTTATGGACGCGAAACTAAGCCGCCTGCTACGAAAAGTGACGACGCCACTTTCCGGTCTTTCCCTCCGTACAGCCAGCGCCCAATGTATTCACCCGACGGCGGTATGCACAGCCCGTGTCATCATTCAGAACGCTCTGTACGCCGTCGAATTCATCATAATTTCCTCATGCTCTCACGACGTCATCCTGGGATGGGATTTTCTCTCCCGCCACGACGCCGTCATTCATTGCGCGCCAGCCGAAATAGAGCTTTCATCATTCTCAGATTTGACGCCGGCAGACAGTTCATCGGCTGCGACCAAGGTATTCGTCAAAGACGACATCGCAGTTCCTGCAAATTCGTCAACGGCTGTGTCAGTCTATTGCACCGGTTTCAACGACGCCGTTGCGCTCCTTTCTCCATGTGACCGCGTTTTCACTAGGAGAGGCTTGCTGGTGCCATTTGCGACCGTGGAAATCACTCAGGGCGACACGGATATTTTTGTGACCAACCCATCCCCGTTCATTGTTACGTTGGTGCGAGGGGAATGTCTCGGCAGAGCGGAACCCCTCGAAGACGCACAAGTTATAGACGCACCGGGTGACACGCACTGCGCCAGCTCCTCAGTGCTGTTTCCACGTCCGATTCGTCACCTGCTGATGTCTTTAGGTCCTCCATTGCTGACAACCTCACATCGGTCCAGCGTTCCCAACTTCTGTGCCTGCTGGAAGAATTTCGTTCTTCTTTCGATGTCGGGCAAACTTCCCTCGGCCGCACTTCCGCTGTTACGCATCGCATCGACACTGGCGCCCAACCACCACTGCGGCAACGTCCATATCGCGTGTCATCCAGCAGAACGCCGGGTCATTAATGAACAAGTCGACGATATGCTTCGACGCGACGTTATTCGGCCCTCGGACAGCCCATGGGCGTCTCCCGTTGTTCTCGTTGCGAAGAAGGACGGTTCCGTGCGGTTCTGTGTGGACTACCGACGGCTCAACAAGATCACTCGCAAGGATGTTTACCCGCTGCCGCGAATCGACGACGCGATTGACAGCCTGCAAGGAGCCGAATTCTTTTCATCTCTTGATTTGCGCTCGGGGTACTGGCAAGTACCCATGGCGGATGACGCTCGACCGAAGACAGCCTTTGTCACACCCGACGGCTTGTACGAGTTTAACGTCATGCCGTTTGGTCTGTGTAATGCGCCCGCGACCTTCGAGCGCATGATGGACACCGTTCTGCGCAACTTGAAATGGCACACGTGCTTGTGTTACCTGGACGACGTCGTCGTTTTTGCTCCGGACTTCTCCACGCATCTCCAACGTCTGCGGCATGTTTTGACGCGTTTGCGCAACGCAGGCCTCCAACTGAATCTGAAGAAGTGCCGATTTGCAGCACGGCAGCTGACAATCCTCGGCTACGTCGTGTCCAAGGACGGAATCCTTCCCGATCCTGCCAAGCTTCGGGCCGTGGCCGAATTTCCCAAACCTACGTCCGTCAAAGAACTGCGCAGTTTCGTAGGACTGTGTTCGTATTTTCGACGCTTTATACGAAACTTCGCCACCATCATATCGCCGCTGACGAAGCTCCTTGGAAGTAACGGACCCCTCAATTCATGGTCGTCCGAGTGTGACGACGCGTTCGCAAAGCTCCGTCGTTTGTTGACGTCTCCTCCCATACTACGCCACTACGATCCTGCGGCCCCAACGGAGGTACACACGGACGCCAGCGGTGTAGGCCTCGGCGCTGTCCTTGCGCAGCGCAAACCAGGGTTCCCCGAATATGTCGTGGCATACGCAAGCCGTACGCTTACCAGAGCCGAGACCAATTACACAGTCACGGAAAAAGAGTGCCTGGCGATCATCTGGGCCCTTACAAAGTTTCGACCTTATTTGTATGGTCGCCCATTTGATGTCGTCACCGACCATCATGCACTATACTGGCTGTCGTCATTGAAGGATCCCTCAGGCCGTCTCGCCCGCTGGGCACTTCGCCTGCAAGACTACGACATCCGCGTGCTGTACCGCAACGGACGCCAGCATTCTGACGCCGACGCCCTCTCGCGCTCTCCCTTGCCTGACGACAATGCCCCCTGCTCAGTATCTCACATAGCTGTTGCTTCAATCGACGTTCACACCATCGCTACCGAACAGCGCAAGGATAAATCGATCACCTCGCTGATCGACTTGCTGACGGATCCGTCGGCAACACCATCCACTCGCGCGTTGCGTCGTCAAGCCCACCATTTCGCCATTCGTGACGACCTACTGCACCGACGCAATTATAACGCCGACGGCCGCCAGTGGCTACTAGTGATACCCCGCAGTCTGCGTTCTGAAATATGCGAGGCCTTCCACTCTGACCCGCAATGCGCGCACTCTGGGGTATCCAAAACTTACCACCGCATTCGACAACGATACTTCTGGCGAGGGATGTACCGCTACGTGCAGAAGTTCGTTCGCTCCTGCCTCGATTGCCAACGCCGAAAACCTGCAACGCACGTGTCGCCAGCAGGTCTACAACCATTACCTTGCCCTAACCGTCCGTTTGGGCGCGTGGGCATCGATTTGTATGGACCACTTCCTCTGACTTCGGCTGGTAACCGGTGGGCCATCGTCGCTGTTGACCATCTAACGCGATACGCCGAAACCGCCGCCCTCCCAGCGGCTACAGCGCGCGATGTGGCCTCCTTCCTGCTCCACCGATTCATGCTGCGTCACGGTCCGCCCCAGGAGCTGCTCAGTGATCGAGGCCGTGTCTTCTTGTCGGAAGTCGTCGAAGCCATTCTCAAAGAGTGCAACGTCGTTCACCACAAAACTACTGCTTACCACCCGCAGACGAATGGCCTCACTGAACGCTTTAACCGCACGCTCGGCGACATGCTCTCGATGTACGTCGCAGCCGACCACACAAATTGGGATGCCATTCTGCACTTCGTCACGTACGCCTACAATACCGCCTCTCAGAGCACTACTGGTTTCTCGCCATTTTTCTTATTGTACGGCAGGCACCCGTCGCACACAATCGACACTATCCTTCCCTGCAGGCCGGATCGATCTGAATGTGCGCCTATTTCGGACACAGCCAGGCTTGCTGAAGAATGTCGCGAGCTTGCGAAGACCTTTACAACGCACGAACAAGAGCGGCAGAAGAGCATTCGCGGTGGCACCACCACTTCTGAGTCCACGTTCCTCCCTGGAGCGCTCGTGTGGCTCTCGGTCCCGACCGCTGCAGCTGGCCTCTCTTCCAAACTACTGCCCAAATACGAAGGCCCCTACCGTGTCGTCGAACGCACGTCCACGGTCAACTACCTGATTGAACCCATTGAGCCATCTTCGGACATGCGCCGTCGAGGGCGCGACATTGTGAACGTGGAGCGCCTCAAGCCCTACCATGACCCGCTCATAGTGACCAGCTGTTAGGTCGCCGGGCGGCTCCCTTTGCGTACCCGGGGTAATTGTACAGAAGCATTAGAACACTGTAATGGGCCGTCCTCTTGAGCGCCTTCTAGTGGGTCGCCCTCTTCGCCTCTTCTCGGAGAGCACGCCCCTCGTGCTCTTGCTCGTGAGCCTGCGAATCTGCGCTCTGTCGTTACTGTCGTCGCTGCGCATCGTCGCCGTCGATCCCGCCGTCAATAAACGCCTTTACAATATATATATATATATATATATATATATATATATATATATATATATATATATATATATATATATATATATATATATATGTACTTCTAGTTGTAAGCCAAGGGTCATGCACATGCAGTCGCCCTCAAAATTTATCGGAAAACCTGACCCACTTTTAACGTTTCCGCCGCTTCGGTTTATCAAGTGTTGGCTGCTTAACATACAGAAGTCACGGACCACTGTCACGCCACAGCGCCTTTTATGTATCAGAGGAGGATGCTCATACCGATGTAGGCAAATTGAGAAATACCGCGGGAACGAAGCGGACGGTTCTCTTCATCCGGGTCTATGGAGCCGCGTATACTGCATATAAACCGGCCCCTCTCTTACGAGCATGCCGGTAACGCCATTTCTCCTTCCTCGTGCAAGATTAACGCGCTTAATCAAGAAAACCGCTAAGGCGGAACCCACCTCACGGGATTCCCCTCGCCAGAAGGCAGGTAGGCCTGTTAGAGTGGAGAGAGTGAGAAAGAGAGAGAGAGATCGCGAACGCTCTTCTTCCGGGGCCCCCACCAAGAAGTGGGAAATTCGGTAGGCCACTAATTCTCTGAATTGTGAATGGCGTAACGTGTGGGTCGACGACAGCGCTCGTGTATCTCAAGCAAGCGTCTTCTCTGTCGCAGTCATATGCGCTTTTAGTTTCTGTCGGGTCGACGAAGTTGTATAACGCGCAGACAGCTGCTGCTATAGTTGTGGTGAGCTTCTTACAGTACCCCGTTTTGACGGGTGGCGCTCGGGTTGAGCGATTGACGGCAAACGTTGCGAGGAAGTTTACTGAAGAAAAGATCCGCCTACAGGAAACACTCCCCATCCTGGCACTGTTAATTTGATGCTAAGGTATATACCCATACAATGTTACGCAGGCGCTACTTTGATGTGATGCATGCGATGGCCTTGCTTTTGTACCGATGTATTACACGACGCGAATGTAGCATGTTGACTTCATAAGTAACAGGAAGAAGTGAATGATCGTTATCGCTTTATATACGAGCATAATTACGTGACCCCTGCGGCATTAGCCCAGTTTGTGGGGCGAGAAACCCAGTTAACGTTGAACATCAGGCATATATTCAAGGGAAACACTATTGAAAAACATCAGCTATATGAAATAAAAGAATGGGACCAGTGGGGAGAAGCGACATGTAGCAACGTTCCCTTGACGGGCATACTTTCATATATATTCATTCATCACAGACGTGAGGCGGTGCTGATTACTTGGAGACCACGCAGGTATAATGCGTGTTAGATTTGTGGGTGTCTCTCGACCGCCGCCGTCAGCAGGTTGTGCTCGTAACTTGCATCAGGACCGACGAGAAGGGAAGTACCGGCGAGACGGCGCAGAAAGCAATAAAGCGATATAGTTTAATACTACATCGTTGGACCAAAGTGGACATTTAAGTTTGCAAACAGGCAAAGGTAAGAAGCCGAGGAGCAGAGTTCCGTCAGAGTCTCAGTCAGGACTCCTCCACCCAGTCTCTCCCTGCGTGTTTTAAAGGGTTCCAGACGCCTGTGTGACGTCAGGCTCCTCCAGACATGACCAAATATGGATCACCTTGTGTTCGCACCACCGACCACGCCATTGATCACGCCACCAATCGCGCCGTGGATATTACGCCACCGGCGTTCCCACACTCAAAAGCCAGGCGCGGATGAGCCGTGAGCTCACCGCGTTCTCGCGCACAGCACAAGGCCACCTTCGCGGCAGCAGCGTCTCAGGTTCCTCGGCGTCTGGGCATACACTTCTGCGCCTCTATCCCCGGAACGTATACAGGCCCGGGAGCGTTCGCACGCTGTCTGTGTTCTTGCATTGGGGTCCAAAGCGGTTCACGTAATCGAAGCTTAACAGGCGTTTGTGTAAACCTCTTACTTAGATACATTCCCCTAAAATGACCCACATTTTTCGAGGAACCATGCTTTCTTTCTAGGCCAAGTGCTGCGGGCAGTGCCGGTACGTGACTGATGAGCTTGTCTCAGGGGCGGAGATGCTTTAAAAATAATAATAATAATAAACGGAGCCACATGTCGAGTAAAGTGATGGCACGTATTTACGGGACACGAAGAATCCTCTCCTTCTTCATCAAAATGCAAGAAAAAAATAGCAATTAATGCAAGAACGCTGATTGCATAAGGACGTCCTAGACCGTCATTTTTATACAGCCTCGATCCATCATTATACAGCTGCACGTATAAACCGACAAATATTTCACGACGTGACGCAAAACTGTTGCGTTGGCTGTTGCGGGTCGGGGTGTCGGTTCCACCCACTCGTACGAGCTATCGCATTGCAGTGACTGATTAATCCGTGCGCGTTAAGTTCAAATGTGAAGATAACACGCCAATCACATCTTGTGCCAATCCTCCCGGCCGTTCTGAGAAACAACGCCGGAATCCAGAGGGTGCCTTGATTAGACTTGATGATCGGCCTTTTAGCGGAAGGTATCGGAGCTTCGTTTAACAAATATAACCAGCCCAGAAATTCATACAAGTTATAGTGCAATGCTTGACTATCTTGCATAAAAACTCGATATGCACTAAATTCTATACGAAATTGGTTTAAGAGCCCGACTGTGGATACGCTGCACCATGCTATAGTGAACCATATAATCAGTATATGCCTTCTTAATCTCTTATTTCGCAACTCCTCTTTCCATGTGTGTAAGAAGCAAACTGGGCAGTCCATAGTTAATCCGCCCTCCCTCTCCTTCGGCCCCTCTCTCTCTTTCTCTTTCTCCAGTCTAATGTGGTGTTCCGGGCTTGATAGCAGGGGTATTTAAACCCCATCAAACAAAAACAGCGCAAATAACGTGAAAGAACTATAGCGGACATCGATAACACACACACACACACACACACACACACACACACACACACACACACACACACACACACACACACACACACACACACACACACGCACGCACGCACGCACGCACGCACGCACGCACGCACGCAGCTGGCTGCCGCATACAACGAGGATCTGCGGTTTTTCGGAGGTATTTATATAATACGAACACGGCGTCCATCCACGCAAATATATACACCCACCGAGGCCGGTACAGCTACGCCGACAGGCAGACAGACCTGCGGGTCGGCCCGTTTTTTCGGCGTGTGACGAAACGACATAAAAAGCAAAATAAGGACTAGTCAAACGGGAATACGCCAGCGCCGATGCCTCTGGCGCTGGTTTGTCGGTGTGGCGAATGTGCTCCGTCGGCTCATCGATTTTTCTGTTTCTTTATTTCTATTTCCGCTATTTATTCTCTCTCTCTCTCTCGTCTGTTCTGGTTTGTTACGGCTGGATATATATATATATATATATATATATATATATATATATATATATATATATATATATATATATATATATATATATATATATATATATATATATATATGTCTCTACCTACTCCAAAAGCCCTTCTTTACTTTTTCCTTTCTGTTTTTATTCTTTAATTCTTTCTTTCCACATCTACAAGGAAGAAGGCAACGAGAAGAGGCCCGCAGCGCTTCTCTCTTATTTTGACATCGATACAACGTTTCAACGCAATCCACCCGTTTCTTAGCGTCCTTACACAAAGCGTTAAAGATGCGGCTCCTCGCGTCTCAACTTGGACATCTATAACTATAATAGAAAGCGACACCGATACAGCTACACAGTATAACACCTCAGCTCGACTTGCGAAGTGATCAGCAAGCTGCGCGCTGAAAACCTGTGATGCTATAGAGCACATTGAACCGTCATCAGAAATTCACCGAACGCCGCATATCATACGAGCAACCAGGCACGTAGGCAAGGGGGGGGGCCCGGGGGGCCCAGGCCCCCCCCGAAATTTGTCCGGCCTTCTATATTCCCGGCCAACTTTTGTTTTATTTTTGCCATGGAAAGACTTTCTTTCGAACAATCAGGCCTTGGGCACCCCCCGAAAAAAAATCCTGGCTACGTGCCTGCAATGTGCAAACAAATGAAACCGTTGCGTCGGTCGCTCGTACTACTATACATACAGACAACTCTGCAAACCACAACTGCAGGATGTGGAAAGGTCTCGGAATCATTCGCACGTGCCGCGTTATGCAAACACTCGTACTATTAGTATTCGTATTAATGTTGTTATTATTTTTTTACGAACGTCAGATTCAAGGCAGAATATCGTGGCCGACTATACCAAATTTAATCTGTCTTTCTGAGGTTCAGGGAAACAACAGGGTGCTTCAGGAAGACCCTTCAGGAAGACCCCCCCCCCCTTCCGTAGTCCTTTTTTTTTTTTTTTTTGGTCGAGTTTAGAATTTCAAGGTACACAGCGAGATCTTCGTGGTGTAATATGCGTCGCACGCTGTCCCGGACTTGCAAAAGTTAAGTTGAGCACTCAACGTAATCGCGTCCCAACTTCAGTGCGGTCGCCCGTCATGCACGTCCTGCACTGCGATTGGCTGTCTGTATGACCACGTGATAGTTACGTCGACAGATTCAGGCCCCACGAAGAGCTGGTATAGACACGTCCTTCGTCCTTCGTATGCTGCGTGATCCTCTTTAGTTAAAAAAAAAAAAAAAAAAAAAAACCTCTTCCGGTTTCTTAACAGGTCACGCTCGTCTGACCAGATGCATGATACACATATTCTTGTTCTTACATGTGTAGGTTCGAAAACGTGATCGCTAGTTATAGATTTCTCGACGAGTACTTACCGTTGTGATTATCCGGAAGAAGGATTCCGATGCGCTGGCGTGTAGGTTTATCCCACCTCGTTGCGTTCAAGTATCCTGCAAAAGGAAGAGCAGAGCGAGAAGAACTCGTTAGCACGCTCAAAATGAGGACAGCGAGGAACGAACAATACAAGAAGCGAGAGAACTTCGTAAGCACACGCGTATAAAAATGCTGAACTCCGAGACCATGGGCGGAAGGAAAAAGTGTCCATCGACGGGGGAATAACAGATCATCGCTTAAGAGGAATACACTCGCTGCAGCGCAACGCGAAAATTAAAACAATTAAGTTTGCGCCGACGTGCGGAGAATTAAGGCGATAGAGAGGCTCGCGATCGAGAGCCCACCTGCTCTCGAGATACGCCGAGGGAAGAAGGAGTTGAATAAGTAAACGTACGGCACTGGCAAAGAATAAAAAAGGAGAGATAGGGGAGACAGAGAGAGGTTAAAGAGGCAACGCTGGCGGGGATCGCACTAAAAACGAAGGCAAACAACACTCGCTGCACGCAGGCAAGGAAAACCAAGAGGTTCGGAAGGAGAGGCGCAAACCTCTTCCGAAGAGTATCGCACACGAAAGAAAGAAAGAAAGAAAGAAAGAAAGAAAGAAAGAAAGAAAGAAAGAAAGAAAGAAAGAAAGAAAGAAAGAAAGAAAGAAAGAAAGAAAGAAAGAAAGAAAGAAAGAAGACAAATGTAAGAAGAGGAAGAAAAGGAGATGAAGAGTAACAGAAGGCCTCCGCAACCCCCTCCTTTACCCCCTCCTGCCCTCCTCCGTCTCTCGATCTCCCCCAGGCCGCGGGAGATCAAACAAAAACGCATGCAAATGAACCGCGGCTCGCGTCAGACACAGCGCTCGCTTGCGCGCTACGTTCGCAAGAGAGCCCACGTCGTCCGCGGAGTCGCCCCCCCCCCCCCCTCCACAGAAGAGCTATAGATTCTTCGCTGTCTCTCTGTTAGCGTTAAGCAGGCAAAAAAAGGAACGAGGGGGGGGGGGGGATTGCGCCAACAGCGCGGGGGCATCCACCACTGGCGCGCCCATATTTATCTTTCCCTGGGGCACCCATATGCCGCCGATACGTCGTCCATACTCTACTTGCTTCGATGATGGAGGTTCCGGTGTGCACACTAGCGCTGACGCACGTATATCAGCGCGAGCGAGTTGCGTGTGTGTGTGTGTGTGTGTGTGTGTGTGTGTGTGTGTGTGTGTGTGTGTGTGTGTGTGTGTGTGTGTGTGTGTGTGTGTGTGTGTGTGTGTGTGTGTGTGTGTGTGTGTGTGTATATACGTAAAAGGTATCGCGATTGAGCACACCGAATGTTATAGACGCGCGGGAGTGCATCGCGTCCACTGAGGCATCGGGTCTCGGCAGAATTATACGCTGCATGCGGTTCCTTCAAAGGAGGGAGCGGATGGTGAGCGCCTCGGTGCGATCATACGGTTCCTTTGCTTCGTGGATCTACGGAGACGACGCCGAGACGCTTTTTCTACGAGGTTTTTTATTACCTCTGACTTCTGGTTGAGTGCTGGTCAAAGGGCAGCGACAGTGTATGTGTGTACTCGTACGATACGTGCGGGAAATCAGAGAACGGCTTCGATACTTAACCTACCAGTATATAAACTCGGTGGATTTAGCGTAAAGAGTGTAAATCACTCCGAAGCGAGCAGGCACCGTCTTCACACGTGACACGCGTGTGTGAAAGGCTTCAGAAATCAGTGGCAGTTCAAGAATGCTCGAAAAGCTCTTCCTCAAAAAGCTTCAGCTGCGCCTAGTGTATATATGTAGCTCGTACTAACGTCACTGAAACTGCCATGCTGGAGTACCAGCACGGTGGGGCGAAAAGTTCGTGGTGGCACGTCAATGTTATCAGTATGTCGCATGCAGCTCTTTTTCATTATTCACGCACAAATGCCAAAACAAGATTAAGCAGTGTCGTTATCACATTGAATCAGGTTAATTGCCACGTTATTATGCTGCCTTGACGTCATAAATGCCGCCATGTTGGAGTACCAGTGAGCTAAGAACCTGCGTACATGATGTCACGAGCAAGCTGTCGATAGTGAACCCCCATGCCTTCGGATTTGACCTCCGTGCTTCCCGAAATAAGCCACACGGTCCACCCGTCACAAATTACGTCATCTGTGATCCGTGATATTTATGAGGTATCCAAGGCTTCTGCCTTAAAAAACACTTCCATTACGCGCAAATCACACACGAAGACGCACTCCCGTAAGGGCTCGCTCGACGCACTTGGCGAAATGCATGTAAACGCAATCGAGCTTCTCACATGGGGCAGCCCGATATCGAGGTCATATGGGGAACCCGCTGCGTCATGGAAACACGTCGCAAACAGACCAGGGGGCAAATGATTCGCATTCTTTTAATGCAATGCACGCAGACCAATTCGCCCTCATCAGACTCGCTGCTCACAGCTCTTTGACGTCACTCGATGCGTTGTAATGACGTCACCAGAATCGTCGAAATCTGTCACCTAGAGAACGCTTCATGCAGTATAACCGATGCGCCCAGCAACAACATTCAGTGACCGAGACACACAATGCGAGATAACAAAAGTGATAACAAATAAGTGGAAAGAATGAAGGATGAAAGCGGGGCGACGCACTTGGAGATAAGAGCGCCCCTCGAGCACCGAGTCGCAAGCAACTATGGGGACATTCCGAGCGCACTTCCATACATCTGTATGTTCGAGAGCAACTCGTAGGACTTTAACGCTGGAGACGCTGCCAATTACACGCGTAACTGGCAGCATCCCCAGCGTTAAAGTCGTACGAGTCGCTCTGTACAGTAATAATTTACGCACCAAAAACACCATATGATTAAGAGGCAGGCCGTAGTGGAGGGATCTGGAAATTTCTACCATCTGGTGTTTAATGTGCGCTGACATCGCACACTGCAGTATACGGGCCTTCTAGAATTTCAACTCCATCGAAATGCGGCTGCCGCGGCCGGGATCGAACCCGCGACCTTCGGGTCCGCAACCGAGCTCCGTAACCACTGTACCACCGCGGCGGACGCGCTGCACAGAATTCTACAGATCTACACAGATGAAAAGAAGAACTGGAGAGAAAGGCGGCGCCATCTAATGCCTCCGCCGACGCGCCATGCAAATACATCGAATAGAACTTCTCTATAGTCCCCGGGAAAAAAGAAATAAAGTGCTACAAAAGAAGTCCATTAGTACGGCGAAGGGCTACGTATTCCATTTTAATAGCTGGACTAGGCGCGTCGGCTCCTGACAACAACTAATCGGCGCAGCAGAGCTGTACTGCTTCAGCGCTGTCCTGCTGCCCTGATACAGGCCAGTCCTGTCCTGAATCACGTTTTAGCAAGGCGTATAGACGAACAACAATGGCGGAGCCGCAGCGCAAGATGTATATCGTGACTGGTGACATCGCGTTTGACCAGAGCACGGAGTAGAAAACTAATGGCATGTGGTAATTACTTATGCGAGCTAGATAGTAAAGTGGCGGCCAGTAAATACGTTTTATGAATCAAACAGCGCATGTAAACGACCAGGACATCGAAAGAGAACAAACGACCTGGTGTCCTGTCGTTTACGTGCGCTGTTTGGTTCATAATGCTTCACCAACAAGCTCAAGTTCGCAATATAGTAATACATACTTCGTGGAAGCGCTCGCGAAAACCAGCCGTAAACACAGCATCGCAAGCTGTCGCCCGGCAGCAGAGCTGCTGTCAGACTTACGATAAAGCAATCCAAATACGCTGCTGAACAGAGAGAGGAGGGGGTGGTTTAGAGAGAGAGAGAGAGAGAGAGATGCGGTTTACAGTGCGCTGCGCGAGGACAATGGCGGTGTATAGCGTACACTTAGTGAATATGCAAAGCACAGTAAACACGAGGACGCGCATAAAGTGAGAGAGAAAGAGAGGGAGAGAAGAAGAATGCGTATTCTCCGAAAGTTTCTGTAAGGAAAAATGTCCCGGTCCATTCATGCGCAGTTGCCGCGCTTCTTTTGTTGTTCCCACGGCCTCTCTTTTGTGCGGGAAAGCTTCGTTCCTCTTCATCGTTCCTCTTATGAAAACGGGGAACGGAACCGAGCCAGCGCGATACATCATCAGCGCCTGCGCCTTATGAGACTGCGCAGTACGCGCTCAAGAGAGAGAGGGAAACACGCCACACACGAAGCGCCAGCGGGTTCCAATGGACTCCTATTTATAGTTCGGTGCGCAAAAAACTTTCTTTGCTGCTGAAAAGATAGTTTCACTTGGCATCCTTATATACTGCAGATAAATATTAGAGGTGTTCGATATCGCCATCCAGCGTACACCACTGGTGGAAACGACAGCGCACTTATTCCAGGGTGCTAGCCACAAATTTATTTCAGGTGTGTGTGTGTGGGGGGGGGGGGGGGGGGGGGATTTGCTACAGCTGCGACAACTATGTACCATTCTATATGCTGTAGATGGGAACGATGAGAAGTGAAGTCACACAGGAATGGCTTGGTGGGCCATAGTAGGTACTAGATACTGCATCTTAGAAAGGTTACAGCACACACAGTTGAGGACAGTATCTTGTTTTATTCATCATTCTGTCCCCCGTCTGTGTGCTCTGCGACCTTTCTATAAGACGAAGTAACACGGCAGTGAACAGCATATACACAGGATATATGCACAAACCGCGGGAAGAAACGAAGAACAAGAAGAAACAGAAAAGTGTCTTCACGCTGACCTCTTCGTTAGTCCCACCCCGAGCGCTGTTTGCATAAGAGCACGAGCGTCGAGCGCGGAATATTCTCTCTTCATCAGCGAACCGCCAGTTCTCTCACTCTTTCCTCCTCCTTCGCAATGTTACGCTCTCACCACGCTCTCCCTTTAACATAAGCTCACTAATACCGTGCAGCGACGATGAAGCTGTACACATTTCCATCCGTCTGTAGCAGCGTGCGCATTTCTTCGCTGTCCCCAATCAGGGTGCAGCCTTGGTTGGATGTTCCCTTCATCGTGGTTCATCCCAGCAGTGCAAGTAGACCTAATGGCGAGGTGAAGAGCAAGCGAGCTACATTTCACGGCGACCCTTGAGTTCGAGCTGCCCCAAACTTCCGTGTCTGTTCTATAACAGCTCCAGTGACTTCGTCTACGTCTATAGACTTTGCATCCATTGCAGTCCTTTATGATAGTTTGCAGGTTCTAATTTGCATCGCTCCCATTCTTCGCTAGGATCGTTTCCTTATGATAATTGAATAACTGCCTCCTGAAACCCCAATCTACTTCCCATACAGAATGCTTCGCCCATGCATTATACGTCGTCCAAAAACGCATGTAGTATACATACAAGAGCGCATAAATACGCTATTCGATAGTGTTATTGGACAGTGTTATCGGACGTTATTACACAACGTTAATGGACAAGATTCGAAGACCGTTAAATGCACGCACGGGAAAAAGATCGACACCGATTAACAATAATAAGCAATATCTGAACCCCTGGGCAGTATACGTAGTGACAGGCTCCACGCACACCTCCCACAATGATGCATTCTTGTTTTCATGTTTCTTTCTGTCCCGCATAATTCCTTTCTCTGTTCTTTTCACGCCCGTTTCTGTGCAACTCGCTTTTTCACCTTCGTCCGCCTACCATGTTAATGCGCTCTACGCATCGCATATCCCTTCGCTCTTCACTGCACCCTGCCAATTTCATAAGCGGGATACGAAGACTATAGAGAAACAAAAAGATGTAACGAAAAGAAAACGAAGCCGAGAACCAACTCCGCCGTAATAAACCGTCGCTCGCCGCGCCGCGTACACATTATTTTCGCCTCTTGGTTTCCATCCTTTCCTTTCGCTTTCTTCGAGTAATTCTTCTCGTATTTTTTTTATTATTAATATTTCTTTCACTTACGCTTGGGCGTAGGACCCCTACGTGCCCTGTTATTCAATGCGATGGTTCACCCTCGCCCAACCTCTGTCTTGGGTTTTTTTTTTTTTTAATGTTTCGGTTTCTTTCCGCGTGAATGAAATAAGAAATCACAAAGAGAGAGAGGGAGAGTTGAAACAAACGAGCGGCCTTTCATTTCGTTACGCTTTCTCTTTTCTCTTTTTCTTTTACGAAAGCCTGTCGTTCCAACAATCCTTCCCTGTCTTCTTTTTCTCTTAAATGTAAGGAAGAGAGAGAGAGAGAGAGCTATTACGACCTTTCCTTGTTCACGAACGCTTCATCTTTGCCGTCGAAGCACAGCCGCTGACCTCGCCAATGTATTGCGGCGTTCTGTGTTTGCTTGGGGCATACTTTTTTTTTTTTTTTTACTGCACGTTGTCGCAGCTCTTCTGTATATATGTGTACCCTTCGTTTCTTCGTACCTACTAGTTCTTTTTCTTTCTTTATTTTTTCACTTTCATCTCCACCGCGCGCGGCAATGGCCGATATGACGAATTGCACGGACGACTGGAAGCGACGTTCTTAAACAAGCTCCCATCGTGCGGCCAACGAGCCGATAGAGCGAAAGGAGGTGAAAAAAACAGAAAGAGAAGTTAGGTTGCGAAATGAAGAAAGAACTCACAGAACTTTCAAAATAAACCAGAGTCGAAGCAAAATAAAGACGAAGCCTTTCGTTTTCTTGCGGGCTCGGGTTGGAGTTACATGCGGTTTGCGCTAAAGAACGGTTTATCGCCTTGACGAGGTGCCCCCTGTGTATCTGCGCACGCAAGACAGGATTCGAAGGCGAACGCCCGAGAAGTGTCCAGAGAATGCACACCGCCAAAGAGCGATACAATGATGAACTTGGCGGCAAGTGATGAGGCGTGCTGACTGGACTCAACGATACTAACAGAAACGAGCACACTACAAGACGCATAAAATGCGGATAAGGATTCGATACCCCCATCAAAAAGTGTCGGAAAAGATTTTTTTTTTACACATGACTGCCCTCAATTAGATAGGCAAACAAGAAACACAGACAAGACAAATAAAGCAAACAAGAAGTTCAGTTAATCAAAATAAGCATGCCTTTGCACTGTCTGCATTGTTCCAGTTTGCGGCAGAGTACGCGAGCTTATTATTTTCTACGATTGTGTAAGAAAAATTATTACGCCGAATTTTCTGTATACTTTGTGCACACGTATACGCGGTGCATAATAGTCACGCGGCCGTTGCTGGCGTATTTTGGACGTACGTATAAAGCTCGTTCGCAAGCCTTCCTATACGCAGTCCGGTACACGCTATCCGGTATTCCGCTACGCCATTAGTGGCATACCGGACAGGCTAAAAACCTCTAATGTCGCGCCTCGCAATTTAAAGCATATACGCCTCGCCCTCCGATGCTTTGGCAGCTGCCGATCGACCCTGCATGCTGCGCCCATCATCTGCAGTGGAAGCACGGCTGCAGTCATCCAGAGGCGACAACGTACGCCGGGGCAGTGAAGAAGGCGCGGACGTCATAATACCGCGCGCGCTGGCTCCCTCCTTATTTCCCGGGCCGCATCCCCGAAAAAAACCCGACCCGAGGCCATGGCAGTGTGGCCAGGAAAGCGCTGCAGGACAGCGGGTGGTGAGAGGAGGCCCCGATGGGAATCCAATAGCAATCGATAGGCGAGTGTCCCCGGCACACACCGCCACCAACCACTCAGCGGGAACAGCAGCTCCTGGCGGCATGCTTCCCCGGGGGTTTGGACGATGCCGACGGGCACCTCCAATATACGCCCTCCGGGGGAAAAGAAAGCCACCAGGCGCCGGCTATGGAATGGAGTGCATGCGGTCGAAGCAGGAACGTCTCTTTGGATGGGTGGCTAAACTAAGCCATAAATTTAACATATCGTTCGGAGGTTACATTCGGCTTTACAGAAATGAAAGCTTACCGCTTTGCCTCTTAAATATTCAACGGTTACAAAGGTCGCTGGGTTACTCGCCACTGTGGTCTAGTGGTTATGGTGCTTGACTGCTGACCCGAAGGTCGCGGGCTCGAATCCCGGTCGCGGCAGCCGCATTCTATCTGTATCTAATCTCGATCTCTCTAACCAACTTGCACACTATATTACTCTCGCGTACTCGAGACAACTGAACGAGACAACAGTCGTCTCTATAGGCGTATGCTGCGTATGTTGCAAATGCCTATATGTCGGTGCGCAAGCCCGGCGGACAGTTCTGGCACGGGAAACAAAACCTTTCAGTGTCGCTTACGAATGCCGCTTATACCTTCCCTGGAGCACGGATATACCTACACAGTTGTCGATACGCTCGTATAGAATATACACAGCTATATGCTTCACGTGAGCGGTGTCTCCATCCGCGTATAAGAATAGCGCACCTGGCTGCATTAGCCCCGGTGAGAGACTTCCCGTGTCGTCCTCGAGTTGGTGCGGCGCCGAGAAGATGATCCACCCATCTATGATGATCCGATCAAGGGAGGAGGAGCTTCTCCTTGTACTTACCGGTAACTCATGAGGATGAGGATGAGAAGGAGGACAGTCGTGTATTGTCGCGGGGTCTAGCTGGCCGAGCGTTTGTCATTTTCCTTTCTCTCTGTCTATGTTTTCTCTTGCACTCACATATTGAACGCAAGCCACGTGTCGCGCCACACGAGCGCGCTCTCTCAAAGATCTGTGTTGTACTTGTAGTTAATAATACTTCTTCTTGGGCGAGTTGGTGCATCCGTTGTATTACAACCATACACAAGAACCATTCGATATAGTGTAAAACGGATGGTTCTCATATATGCGACGTGATCACGCTTCGTCGGCCACGTTACGTTTCGCCTGGCTCTTGGCTTACGACTTGGTATTTTGCGCCGATATGACATAAATTGTGTAAATCGGCCAAGCATATTCATGTATATATTAGAGCAAGGTTTTTTTTTTATGTGTGTGTATGTGTGTTTATTTTATCATTATAGGCGATTATCCCAGGGAAATACACGTGTTAAGTGCGAGCTTTGTTAGCTAAAACCCCTAACCTCGATGTCATGGTACAGCATGATTTATATATGATCGTAGTTATCATTTCTGAATTACATTTGTTTTGCTCGCGTGACAGCACGCAGAAAGAACGACATTAAGTTGACTTAATGTCATTCGATGAAAATGACATTATGTTTGCTGTGTTGCGTGTGACATAAGAAATTAGTATCGATCGCCCCATCTAGCTTGTACTCTTGTTCCTCAGGGGCACTTATAATTTCATCGTTCACTAAGTACACATCTACTGAACTTCAATATAAATACTCCTAGGTCAGGGGCGTAGGTGCGACCCCCTTTATGCATGTGGGCCCGTATATATACACATGCAAAATGTAAAAATTGGGTGGGTGAGGGGGTTCGAACCCCAGACCACCCCCAGAGCTACGCCACTTTCTTGAGCATTTCTAACTATGGGAGAACCCAGAGGCCGGAGCAGCTACAATTTCAACGAGGATGCTATGACAAAAAAAAAGGAAAAGAATAACGAGAAGAAGAAAAAAGAAGAAGTAAAAGAGCGAGCGTAAGGCTACATCGACAAACACTGACTATACGGAGTAAGCAGCGCACCCTAAAACGAGTGGACGTTTTCTTGGTAGTCGATATACGAACGGTCCCAAATTCATCAGAAGACTGTCACATATTCACTGGGCATAATGAAGCGGAGAGATATCGCAGGCAACTGTCCTTTATTTTTTTGTTTTGTTTTATTCTGCTTTAGATAGCCAACAACGATCGCGAAAGCTTGCGCGGTGTAAGTACCCACGACAAACACAGAAAATAACCAATAAGGGGCGTCAACTTCTTTTCCAATTGGTTTGATACGCGCAGGGCTTCTTGCAGCCATCATCAGATGCCCGCAGAGGGAAGGGGCGACTGGGGAACTATGGGCTTTCATCATGGCGGCGGCCGTGGTGGGGCTAGATTAATCACCGCGGCAATTTGTCAAAACCGTTGGCGCGTAATATGAAAGCGAAACTGCTTTCACGCTTATTCGTCCAATCCACCTCCTCTCTTCGCTTCTTTATTTCCCTCTAGCAAAACAAGCTGCCGTTGGAACACTCGCGCTCGGAAACGTGGCTCGAACCCGACACAGCACGACACGACACCTGACGACAGACAGACAGGTCAACAGCCAGCTCTAACGAAGAGCCAACGAGCAAGCCGTATACACGTCAATGGGTCGGCCACCATTCGTCGCCGTCACAGCTTGCCTCCTCTTTCCCTCTCCCTCCTTCGTATAACAACGCAACCCTGCAACCCTGAGCCTCAAAGCTTTCAACAGTACACACTCTAGGCGTAAGTCCAGGCCGGACGAATCCGCGCCGCTTGCGCGAGCACGTCCGCGCCACGTGCTGAGCTGCACGCGAGCGAGCGAGACGAGTCGTGACTCGTGATCGCGCGTGCAGCGAGCACCCACCCCGTCAACGGCAGCAGCGTGCGGCACGGCACGGCATGCAGCCGACATCCAGGCAGGCGCACAGACCAGCGGCTGTACACGGTTCCCACCACCGTGGATCGAGGAGACCCGCGCAAACTGTGCTTGCTTCGAAGCCGGGGCCCACCGTATCGATCCCGATGCCGCCTTCGCTCTCGCATGCTCGCCTGCTTGACTGGCGCGCTGTCTGCCCGCTCCAGACAACGCGCAGGCTTGCAGCGACCGCGCGACCGCGCCGCCGCGGAGTCGGGGAGCGAGGAGCGGGAAAGCAACGTCGTCGAAGGCGCAGGCCGGCAGCTACAGTGCTTTATCCTTCGACAGCAGTTCCGTGCAGCGTAGCGCGTGCTCGCCGTCAACGATAACTAAAAGCGATAGGCGTGTTGTACGAACGTCCGTATCCAACAGGTTCCGTCCTGTTTTAAACAAGCCGGTGAGGCCAACTGTGCATGCTTGACATGGAAATCCTTTTTTTAGTAAGCAGAATGCTTGAAGAAACGAGAGGACAAGATAGCGCACGCTTATTGTCCTTTTTTTTCTTATCCTCTCCCTTCTTCAAGCATTCTGCGCACTAAAAAAAAAAGTTTTCCTTGTCAATTATGTTGTATAGCAACCAGCCAAAGCAGGCGTCTTGCTGCAACGTGTGAAGTTTTGACGAGCGCAGAATCTTCGCAAATATCTGTATGTGTCACGAACCATAGGTGGCAAGCCCGGAGAAGCCCAACAATCGCTCTCCACTTGCAATTTTGTTCATTCTCGGGGTGGGTGGGTGTAGGGGTGACGGTATTCGGGTAGTTGTCGAAGGTACGTGTTTTACGCGCGTGCCCAGGCTATGTCAAGGTTTCGTTTCTCAGGCATGGGGTGTCGGCCCATTACGTGACCTCCGAGAGTGAGTGTATCGGCCGAACGCTTGTTCCGTCGCGCTGCCGTAGCCTGTACTAACCCAACCGCGCGCTCTGGCTTGGCGATCACGCGTCGGGCCAATACTTTTGAGCTCCGAACGTCCTACTGCGCAACGCTCCTTCTTATTTTTTCCTTCCTCCGTGATCACAGAAGCCACAAAGCCGCCATTGTGGTTAAATTATCCTCCCTAAAGCATGAATCTCTATATTCCGCTTAATAAAATGCTTTGCTGAGCGTATTGGCTTATAGTCTGGAAGAGATTTGAGCGCCAGAAGACAGGACACAAGAAAACAAGACCACTGAACGAGCACTCGCTATCT
Source organism: Rhipicephalus sanguineus (assembly GCF_013339695.2). NCBI lineage: Eukaryota > Metazoa > Arthropoda > Arachnida > Ixodida > Ixodidae > Rhipicephalus > Rhipicephalus sanguineus. Next base: position 40,845,283 of record NC_051179.1, on the reverse strand, counting down.
CACTACTCGCTCAGCACTCACTAGGTTTCGCGTCGACCAGATTAACATCGAATGTGCGAGCGGGTTTTTCTTCATATGGGGATATAGATACTGAGTAACCAGTCATGTTACGTGCGTCCCACCCGAATGTCAAGCTAAGCTTATCCAATAGGTTACAACCAACGGGGCGCAGCGAAGCATCACCTCCTGCGGCACGGCAACGGGTACGCTGCACGCAACTGATGACGCAACGCGAAGGCGACTCTTTCTCCCCCACTGAGTCCCATCCCCCCCTCCATTTACTTCGCTGCAGCCGAGGAAAAAGAGGGGCGGGTAGGTAAACGTGCGTGGTCGCGTGTCTCGCTAATGGTCTCGCGCGGCGTGCATGCATGCGCGGACACCACCAAGCGTCTCTCCCTCGCAGATAGCGCTGCGTGGGCAAGGCCTGTTGCGGTCGAAGTAACAAGCTCGGCGCACGGGGGGATGATGGGCGCCGGAACGGAGAAGGCCTACCACGCCAACAGCGTTACAAAAACGGGAGAGCGGAGAGGGAGGGAAACCAGCAAGGCTGTGCCTGGCGAAGGAAAGGCGGAACGGCCAAGCTACCGGTCACCTATCGAATCATTTGCAGCGCTTTCTGAGGCTCGGCCTCTCTCTACGTACAGCTTAGCTAAGCCTATGAAGGCGGCTATGAGAGGTCGATCGGCGCTGTCACTCATGCGTGCAGACGCCATTTCGCTACCCTCCCTTTTTTACTATTACTAAGAGCTTAATTGTACGCACCTGCATCACTAACTCAGCAGAGGTCGCAAAGTGAAGCGTCACGCTGTTGATTCCCGGCTTTGTGGACTTGGATGTAGAGGTTAGCGATGTTGAGTTTGTCGATGATTGCCGTAATTATATTCTTAATTGCTTCGTAATGTCCTTAGAAGGATTGATTGTTGGGCGAGTTGGTAATTCATGATGAATGCAAATAGCGCGAAAAAACGTAAGACTAGACGAAGAAGGCTACACCACAAGCGCTTGTGGTGTAGCCTTCTTCGTCTAGTCTTACGTTTTTTCGCGCTATTTGCATTCATAATGTCCTTACGTGCCATAAATCAAGAAGTTGACAAAGCAAGGGGTAAGTGACAAGGTACAATTGAGTGCGAAAACATTGGCACACCGTTAAACGATAGGACGCAACAGACCATTGTAACAATGATACAATCGCAAATGAACAAAGCTTATTGAACGCCGCCACTGGGGGCTACGATAAAGCCGTTTCATACACGTTCATACACTCTGAGTTGGTTCTACGATCATACATAGACCGCTCCACGCGTCACCCTTGATACGATGTGAACTGACTTCGAACGAGCGTTATCGAACGACGCTGGTATATCATACGAACTGCATGGCGACCCGAAGACGCGTCAGCGTTATCGAGCATGACAGGCATACATAGATGACTCATATGGAAACGCGGAAAGCTGTAAGAAGCAAACAAGGAGACGATGGTACCGACTCACGACGCCAAATCCTACTCCTAGGTAAACCTGGCAAACCATACACAACACGCGCAACAAACGGAAGATCGAATACTCCCGTTCCACGAGCCGGTAGCTTTTCAGTGCGCCCTTTGAGATCCGCCGCGTGGAATGGATGGACCCTGTCTACGTAGTATATAGACAAGACAGTCGAGCACTATACACATGGCGCGTTCGGATATTTTGAACAATGAGCATGACATCCCTCAAAAGAAGAAGCTTCTTCTTCTGTATGGCGTGCTTCCCACAATATAGGCACACACACAGACCCCCCCCCCCCCCCCCCCGCAGAAGAGCGCCAAACTGCAGCGACTCGTACGTGGGGGCGGGAATACTTACGGCGCGTTCAGGGGCAGCACGGATATGCACACGCGCACGACACGCACGCGCGCGCATATCCGTCGGATATGGATTTTGCATTACGCGGGACATTTCGAGGTCTACTTTCCTTCCTACAGTATAGCTGCCTGCATGAATGCGATTGTATGCCGCCTGGCGCATATACGAATCCAGGCTGGAATGACGTATGTCCGCGGGAAAACAGGGGGGGGGGGGGGAGGCTAGGGCAGGAGACGGGGTGATTTAGGAACAGAAAGTAAAGGACGTTGCCTGCTGCTTCTGAGCCAGGAGGGGGGCACGGGCCTGGAGAGACGACGAGGGCGTGTCTATGCGCCTCGAGGACGGAAGAGAGTGCGTGTGTGTGTGTGTACGCACTACGTATACGCGCCCCCGTGTATGTATACGATGGAGCATGTGCGGGACCCAAACACGCAGGGACGTACAACACGAGAACAGCGCGTCATGCTCGGCGTCATCAGTGTTCGACCGTGTCTCCGCGCACGCCTCTTGGTTCTTTCGTCATACGCAGGCAGCCCCATGACGTCGCTGTTGCTCTAAGAACAGCCTATACGTGGAAACCAAACGTAAAGCAAACACGTGCGCTAGTACACGTATAGTGTACGCGATCATCGACACAGTGGGTACTCCTATATACTGTGACGTCATCGAAAGGAGAGCATCTGTCATCGTTGAAAATTTGTGATTTGAAGCAAACAAAACAAATGTAAAAGACGAATACGTTGAGCGTCCAACGAAGATGCGTCCAACTAAAGTTTTCTCTCTTTTTTTTCGTTTCTTTGACATTCACAATGAGCGTGAAAGAAAGAAGAACCATGTACATTCGAAGCACGTGGTGCCACGCTCAACCGCCTGAAACTTGCGCGGTGGCGACAAATATATCCTAGAATCGATAATTCGTCGATTCGACCCACACAAGGCATGCCATAATAACCCGAATGAATTGCGTAATAAGTTAAACATCTTCAAAATATACTTAACGGTGGTGTGACAGTTAATCGTATACGAATCCAAGATTCCTTGAACGTTTTCTCACCAGATCTATATATAGAGGAATGTGTCACAGTTAAACGAACCGAAATAGCTTGTTAAAGCAAGCACCGAACGGCATAGGCTTTGCCTTAGACGACGACGGCATTTGCAAATAAAAGAAGCTTTCGGCAGCATGCTGTTGCTGCACGCGACAAAGACCGATATCCATTTCAACATGTGCACGCTGACGTGCATCTATACACACATACGTGTGCGCGAAAACATTCTTATCGCCGACCGCGCACAGATCGATCTCTCGCGAAAGGTGCACGGGTTCGAACAGCAGGCAATACTCGCGTGGATATGTATACACACACGAACGACATCGAACTCTTCCATCTTCGCATCCATCTCATTCACGCGGGCGCGCCTGCGCGGAACGCTATACAACACTCTGCGCATCGGTCTAACGATCGTCCACGGCGTGCTGGGGCCATTCTTTCGCCCGGTCTCCGCCGCCACACAGTCGACAGGCAACCACAGCGGCGAGTATGCATGGGTCTCATGCGAAGGCGGCATCATGGAACTGAGAGAATCGATGCAGATTCGAAGCGCACTGCAGAATGAATTCACTTGCGGTTGAACAGCGAACATGCAGCACAACACGGAAAGAAAGAAAGAAAGAAAGAAAGAAAGAAAGAAAGAAAGAAAGAAAGAAAGAAAGAAAGAAAGAAAGAAAGAAAGAAAGAAAGAAAGAAAGAAAGAAAGAAAGAAAGAAAGAAAGAAAGAAAGATAGATAGATAGATAGATAGATAGATAGATAGATAGATAGATAGATAGATAGATAGATAGATAGATAGATAGATAGATAGATAGATAGATATGGGTGTCGGTAGGATTTTGTATTGGGGGTGCGTAAAGCCGTGTTGCATCGCGGCTGGGGGCGTGGGGGAGGGGACAGCTGGTATACCTTGGGAAGTGCCGGTGTAGCTTGAAGGGGGCAAGTGCCCCTTTCGCACCCCCCCCCCCTCCGCCCCCGGCGACGCCCATGGATATATTGACAGATAACAGAATGAATGAAGGAAACAAAAATGTAAATATTGAATGAATGAAGGAAGGGTGATTCAATAAAATAAACGAAGCAAGGAATGAAACAAACTTATAAAGGCTAACGACAAAGCGAGAAGGGCCGAAGGAAAGGGAATCTCAGCAGCGTAAGAGGGAGGAGTCTGCAGCCTGCGTAGAGAAAGCCACAAAGTCTGTATCGCTGTTGCGAGCGATGTGGTGGTGCCTGCCGGAGGCACGCTTCTCTATACATGATGGAAATACGCCTTTCTGCCACGCTGTCTACAGCAGCAGCAGCGAATATAATACCGAGCGACCGCAACGCACCACCATCATCCTTAGCGTGCGGGCTAGGCTTCTTCTGCTAACGACGTCCACCGCGATCGTTAGGCCCGCCAGTCGGTCGGTCTAGCGCCATCCGTGCACCCAAGGCGAGATGGCAGCAGCGTCAGATGAGTGTATTCGAGGCAGGGGAGAAAGGGAGGGGGGGGGGGTCCCGGCCGCTTAATTTGCATATCCTGACGAGAGCAACACGCGACGAGGACGGTCTGCGCACACTCTCCCGCTTTATTTAAAAGGCTGAACGCGCAGCACGCTTAGAGAACACGGCGGCAGCGCTGTAAGCATGGTCGTGCTTGCCATCGTAAAAATCGAGTTAGCGTAGGTAGGCATCTCACTTTGCTCGACCTGTTCTCGAGGTCTTGCCATTGGTGGCCCCTACTGATGCCCCCGTTAGCGGGTTCCAGTGTGTATCCTACAGCGGCGTGAGCAATGCGCGTACGTATGCAAGGAAGGGTTGCCAAGACTGCAGGGGAAGGCCCGTGCATGCAACGCTCAATGCGTGCACGTGGCAGCGGGTTCACGTGTGCGCATGCGCGATCAGCAGAGAGCGAAGCGAGCGAACGGCCGACGTGACTAGCATTCGCGTATACATTGGTGTAGCAGCGTCACCGTATCTTTAGGCACTGTATTTATATTATTATACGCGTACACACACAGCCCACAGAGGAGGAGTGCACGATCAAGTACGCCCCTTCGGCTATTAGACTCGAAGGTCGTGGGATCGAATCCCGGCCGCGGCGGCCGCATTTCGATGGAGGCGAAATGCTATAAAGACCCTTCTACTTATATTAAGATGCATGTTAAAGAACACCAGGTGGTCGAAATTTCCGCAGCCCTCCACTACGGCGTCACTCACTAAGGGTTTTGGGACGTAAAACCCCAACATTTATTACTACGAACGCCCCAAATAATCGCGCGTGCAGCCCCCGTGTTGTGTATGCCGACGCAAAGAGCAACAGCGTCCATTCGTTGGAGCCATTTGTTTGTAGCTGTCGACGGCTTATTTTAACGGGTTTTCAGCTTTCAGTCAAAATGCCAGTACGGCTTCCAGAGGAGCAAAGCGTTAGGACCCAGCCCCTTGGTACCAGAAGTTTATTGTTTCTATTTCTCACCTAATTACACTAGAAGAGAAACTTGGGCTAGTTGGTGATTCAACATTGTGAAGGAAAAAACAGCGCTACAAAAGGACGAGGACTAAGGAATGTGTCGTGTTTTCTTCCTTAGTCCTTGTCCTTTTGTAGCGCTGTTTTTTCCTTCCCCTAATTAACTCCTTTTTTCTCTGTCTCTAGGATATTGGCCTCGAGGAGTTACGGAGTCGCCCTCTATCGGACGCGCCTCGATTGTGTGCTAGGCAGGATACCGCCGGCGCGCTCCCCATAGGTTTTGCTGTCGGCGCTCTACAAAAACACCTCGCGGAAGCCCTCCAGGGCATTTCTGTAAGTACTTTTGAAATGAACTGTGTTCTTTACTGTCAAAATAATCATTTTCGACGAAGTGAAAGCACAAGATAGTCTACAGTCGCTGTCTCTTTGCAGAAAACCGAGCACCCGCTTCACGCTGTCACCGCGTTTGAGACCCCTGAACCGGCTTCTTGCGTGAAAGGTAGTCACTAGCTGAGTGCAAACTATGTAATATATCTCGTTAGAGTAGATTGCCTGTATAACCGAACGGAGCATAACAGAAAGAAGCCCCAAGCCAGCGATCGCACGGTTTCGCGACGACTGACGGTGCCTCTGCATGTATTAGCGTCTGCATGTATGTTACTGATGGTTTCGCTTTTGCTACGAGCGCGTTTTGGCACCGCGGTGTGAACTTAAGGCCGCAAAATATGAGAATTTGTGAGTAAACAAACAACTACTGTTGCGCGGACGCTATCAGAGCAGTTCAAAAACAATTTCCTTTTAACTGCGGCTTCGGTGCGCATGGCAACTTTGTGATCTGCCGTCCCGACGATTCAGTGTTTTTTTTTTTTTTTCGGTCTAAATTCGGGTACGTTTCAATGTCATTTGACAAGTTGTCTCGCACTGCGTATTGATCGGTCTTCTCAGCGGGCAAATGCCACTGCTTCTGTTTCTTTATTCAGCGCATTCGTTTCGTTTGGTGCTCACACAAAACGTGAGCAAATGCGACGCCTTTTTTTAATGCTCCTTAATTATCGTTTCGTTTGCATTCCAGTGAACTTGCCGCTCTCTGCCATCAACAAATTCATAGACCAAAGCTTTACCACTTCGAGATTGCTGGTGGAAGGAGAACCAGTCTACGAGACCGAGCATGTAGTAGCATGCGACGCCTAGGAAAAGAAAGAAAATACAGTAACGTACGTTTGCCGGACTTGTTCTGCAAACGTCGGCTGTGAACTAGGACCCACATGAGCTTGAAATGGCGGTGAATAAAATAGAAGGTATTGCAGCAACCAGCAGCCGCAAAACAGGATAGTAATTATTTGGCGTGTACCCCAGCAATTTTGGCAGCAGTGTCGTGTCTAACGCCAACATGGTGGCATCTTTCCCACGTAAAAAATGAGGCTCCAAGAAAATACATGGGGTTGGGCGGTGGGCCGATCATCGGTGGGCCGATCACGGAGGCAATGCAAAATTTATGTAGCTTATGAAGCAATGCATGCCTCATCAAATGGGAAGGTTGCCCGTCGGCGTCCCGCGTCGGCGGCGTCAACACGAGTGATGCAAAAAATAACCGTCACGTGATGGTGTCACCATATGACGTCATCATGACGTCACAGATCGCCAAAATATGTAGCGTCATTATGAAGTCACGTAATGTGACGTTACTTGATAACGTATTCACACGTCATGGTCGCTTTGCATTGCCTCCGTGATCGATCACGGATGCCGTGCAAAACAGCGTTAGGTGCAGAACGCTTTTGGAGGGGGGCGCGGTAGAATCGGTACATCGACTGACAAGAAGAAGATGGCTTTCGCCTTCTAGTCATCTTTAACGAATGCATAGGGGACCCTGTGCGTTTTTTAATTCAACGTATCTAAACAATGACTTGTGCATCTGCAGCCGATCTTGTGGACGCTGAGCACAGGGCCGACGATCAAGAGGTCGCATTGGAGGGTTCTGAGATGGCGTCGCACGTGGTAAAAGGTAGCGCTTTTACCATCCTGTGGCAGATAAGCATCATTTGCCGGCGGGAAGCGCGCGCGAGCCATCGTCTCAGTGCGCGCTGTCTGCTACTCACCGAACATCGCAGGCCCGAAGCAGTAACTATGTCTTCGTCGCGGAAGTGCTTGTCGCGCACAAGACTCGTAGCGGATGGATACTTGCCGGTTCTTAGCTTTACAACTCATGCTTCACGCTCCCGCGGTTACCGGTGCAGGCTGACAGTGGGCTCCTTTGCGTAAGCGCGGCACTGCGGCACTGAGCGGTAGAGCCCGATGTTCGCCGCCTTCGGAGGCAGCCACTCTATTACAATGGTTTCAATTGAGTAGAAAATGAGTGAAAACTTCCGAATTTGAACAGACCGCAGCGCATATGGGACTTGAAACTCGTTTTCAAAGCACGCGGCAGTGCGCCACAAGCAGCCGACGCGGCCGCTGAGACCACGTGATCCTGCCAAGCACGTCACGCCGACGGTGGCGCCGGCGTTTCCAGTGGTGGGCCTCGAGGCCAATATGCCAATCAGAAGCGAGAAGCGGACGAGCAGCATGTCAGTGTGCTGTATGCATAGGAAAGCAGCTGAGGTGTTCAACAAGCCCAATGTGCGTGTTGTATGTTCTGCATATGAACGGTCGGGTCAATGTTAGCGCCATGTCGAAACAGTATACATATACATCACGTAGCTAAAAACGCCGCAGCAACACTTCGAAGCCTTGGTAATATATCGCCGTCTCGGACAACTATAAAAAAGCCTTCCACAGCGGGAACAGCATAGAATTTCTTACAATATTATAGAGGGAAATGGGCGCTGCGATCGTTCGACCACCATGGGAATGACGGGTACGTATAGCATCCATGGATTTGCCTAGTCTTCACGCTCGCGGCTTCGGACGTGCTTGTGCCTTAGCTTATTGTGGTGTTTTGGTTTCCGTTTCGGATAAAAGAACGGCTCGTTGCGAACCTCGCGAGCTGATTTGAACTGGTCATCCTAAAAGGGGTCAAGATGGTAAAAGACTGCTGAACTTTTGCTTGAGCTTCGTCTAGCGACAGAGCGGCTGCAGTGCCACACGAAGCCGAGAGAACGAATCTTAGGTAAATCCATGCACTACCCATCATTCCCATGCTGGCTAAAGCGTCCACGGACACTAGCGCCAGATTTCCCTCTAGTGCATTACAATGAAACTCTACGAGTTTGGACTCTGGCTTTAAAAAAAAGATCCATAATGTAGAAACATAAAGGCCCACTTTTCAATGCAAACCCGCGTACAAAAGAAATACGAGAGCAACTGAAAATAATACATAAAATAAGGACCACGGCGAAGCGTCTTTCACAGCGCCGGGGGTGGAGCGGCGGCACATACACACAAAACAAAGACGTCAGAGAAGCCCAGCGGGAGACGACGGCGAATGCTGCGGAATAATGTATACCACGGCTACGCAGGGGAAGGAGGAAAGAGGGGGAGAGGGAAAGACTCTATACAGGGCTGAACATAGGCGGTGGAGGAGGGGACACAGGACTGAACACGCATGCAGTGCGGACGGCGGGCCGGACTTTCTTCTCATCATGGCGCTGGTGCATTCGAAAGGAGGGGAGCCGTGCAGGCCAACTCTTCCTCCTCTTCCTCTCAGCGCGGGGTTCCATAGCGCTATACGCTCCGGACGTGCTCAGCGGGAGAACGACGTCGACGATCAAAATTCGAGCGCCGCTGAACAGTCGTTAAGGGGATATATGCAGACGCCCAGCTACGGCTCGATCGGGCCTATCCCGCAGCCTGCCCCTTTTCAGAATGTGAGCGCAGTTGGCGAGAAAAAGATGGAGTCTGTACAAAAAAAGGAAAGACAACGATCGCGAAAGAAACAGAGAAGAAAATGATCCGGCAGCACTCTTTCAAATACACACACTCCAGGCTTCATTTCTTAATCTTCCACTGCTTCTTTCTTTCTTTCTTTCTTTCTTTCCGGTGAAGTTTCGGCTTGCATTATCAGATCTTACGAGCTCTGTCACTTTTTTTATTCGTGTACGCAGTACTGTGTCCAAGAAAGAGCACAATGTCGAGGCTTAGAAGAAAAGGCCAGAACGCTCGTAGAAACGGGAAAAAAATAATAAAATGTTAGGTCTTTATTACCACGTTTGCCTTTTCTTGTAATTCAAATCTTTGCATTGCCGATGAAGACGCGCCGGTAGCTTATGCGTATGAAATACAGACAAGGAAAGCAAGTGCGAGCTAGAAAAAGAAAGAAAGAAAGAAAGAAAGAAAGAAAGAAAGAAAGAAAGAAAGAAAGAAAGAAAGAAAGAAAGAAAGAAAACTAGCAGGTCAGGCACGCATACGCCATTTTTCGCTTGAACCCCTTCCCTATAAAGGAAGGGCTCCTAATTTTTTTTTTTTCGTATACATGTTCTGTACATAACGAGGACGCCGACGACAAGAGGATAAACAATGTACTGACGTTTCGGCTCCCAGAACGGTAGCCTTGTTCACAATCTATTATTATGATCGATTATGAATCAATCACTATGATTATTATTATCACTATGGCTGACTTTGATTATGATTAGGATTATGAACAAGGCTGAGAGGCAAAACGTCAGTACATTATTTATCCTCTTGTGGTCGGCGTGTTTGTCTTTTTATTTAATGATCCTTCCCGACCACACGGGTGTCCATCGAAGCCTCGATTTCATTTGTACGCAAATACATTCATTCTGAGGTATTACTTGCCAAAACCACGATACGATTATGAGACATGCCGTATTAGGGGACTCCCGATGACCTTTGACCAAAGCGGGTTCTTTAAATTGCGCCTAAATCCAAATAACACACGGGTGTTTACGCAATTCGCCCGCCATCTAAATGCGGTCGACGTGTCCGGCAATCGAACCCGCGTCATCTGCATGCTCCACATAGGTTTTTCTGCGCTGCACGGAATTAAAGCGGTGGATGTGGAGAAGTCAAAGAAAAAAAAGTAAGACACACGCTGACGACGCCGCGGGGACGGCCGACCGAGACCGCTACGGCCCGATCGTTTCTGCCGCCACGGGCGATAAGTTTTATGCATTCGCCGGGAGGCGCCTTGCTCGCTCCCTTCATATATACTACAACGCGACGGAGAGTACGTATAGTATGATAGTATAAGAAGAGGAGAGAGAGAGAGGGGGGAGAGAGGGGGAACATCGTCCGATCGAGGCGGCCGCGCTTCCGTTTTATTCGACCGCTTTTGCCGCAACGAATATTTCTCTTTCTCTCTCTCTGAACGTGTACGAACACTAGACACGATCTAGAAGAACCAAATCGTTTCGCGTTCGCCGGAAACTTGGATTCTCTGTTTCGAAAACGCCTACAAAGGGATAGGAGCTGTATACGTTTACGGTGTTCGTTTTAAGACATTTTCTTTTTCTTATTATTTCCGTTGCTTTATTATTGTTTTTTTTTTTGTTTTCTTTTTTACGCCGTGAGGATTTAACGACTCGTGACGCCCGTGGCTGGTTCCCCGGCACCGCAATACATCAGACAGGCAATAGCACGTACAAAGTACAAAGTCTTATTTATTTCATTATTTTATGACTATTCAGTTAGCTTTATCTGCTCATCGTCCGTCGCATCGAGTGATCAATCACGGCGATAAAGAAGGTTGCTCAAACAATAAAAAAAAAAAGGTAGCTAGTCGCTAAAAAATTTGGCCACTGAACGCAGAGCCGCGGACATTGTCCAGCCTTGAAAAGTTGCCTTACGAAACAATTGTTTGTCACTCCGCAAAGCTCGAGGACACGGGTTCGATTCCGGGCTAGTCACGGTGGCCGCGCTTCCATGGGAGCGAAATGCAAAGAACACCCGTGTACTTAGATTTAGATGCACGTTATAAAGAACCCCAGGCGGTTAAAATTAATCCGCGGTCCCCCACTAGTCCACTACGGCGCACCTCATAAACATGGAACGTAAAAAAAAAAAAAAAACCCGAAATCATTAATTAAAATACGAGCAATTGCACCATAAGGAGGTTCTTGTGAATGCGGGCACACATTCCGTCACCACCGCACTCGCGTTTACTGTACACAGAGACTCGACCCTACTTATCACCTGTGCTCTACTGCTGACGCGAAGGTTACGGGATCGAATCCCAGCCGCAGCTGCTGCATTTCGATGGAGGCAAAATTCTAGAGTTCCTTGTTCTTAGATTTAGATGCACGTTAAAGAACCCCAAGTAGTCGAAGTTTCCGGAGCCCTCCATTACGGCGTCCCTCATAATCGTATCTTGGTTTTGGGACGTAAAAACCCAACAATTATTATTATTATCACCTGTGGGCGCGGACAGCAGCAAATGGACTGCGGGTTTCGATAAACGTCCCAGCTGATGACAAGCGAACACTGGCGGCGGCAAGCACACGATAAGGACAGGCCGGAACCTATCCAGTTCGTTCGTCACATCTGACCCGCAGCCCAGAGATGGCCGCCCTCTACAAGCGACGAAAATTCTAGTCTTCAATACAAAGCTGAATACGATCGATTCCGTTGCGTCTTACGGCAAATCATTTTAACCTTCGCGTAACCTTTACCGATGAAACCGATATCACTGCGCCATATTTCTGCCCCGTAAGAGGGCAGGGCATGTGATTGCGAAAAACGCCGGACCAAATGGGGCCTGTAAACTCTCAACTGAACATTAAAATGTCATTTGACGCGGACACGAGAGAATGCGATTCCCACGCAGCCTGCCTGTATACATCAATACACGAATTACGAAACATGTTTCCCGGAGACGTTCCGCAACTTTGAGTTTTATGCTTGTTTTTCTTCGACGTCGAGCCAACGTTACGAAGATCTGGCGCAAGTTACGTATACGTCGATCAGTATTAGATTTCGTGCATGCGCACCGTTACGCTACATCCTGTCCTCTTACGGTGCTTCCCCATTCGTTTACCTGCATCTCATTTTTTTTTCTTTATTTCTTCCTTGAAGCTAGGGCCGTTATTATGAAACGCTACAGGCAGCCTAGACCGCAGCCATACGATACGCCACTTCCACAGCTAGGAATAAAAGGAGATGGAGGAGGAATATCCATAAAGCAAAAAGTGTGGGTGCATGTTTGAGAGGGATTTTGAAAGAGATTGCGAGATACATAAATAGAGAGAGGGGGAAAGAGCAAAAGGACATACGTCCGTTTCCTACTGCTGGCATGCAATAGCGAAACTTTATGGGGTAGAACAACACTCGGTGCAATACACGCAGTTTCGCGCGCAACCCTACAAGTTCTCTCTCTCTGACACACACACACACACACACACACACACACACACACACACACACACACACACACACACACACACACACACACACCACACATGCACACGCACGCACGCACGCGCGCACGCGCGCGCGCGCGCACACACACACACACACACACACACACACACACACACACAGATACGGGAAAAGAAACAGGCATCCGAATAAACATTCAGGACATCAAAACCCCAGAAACCAGAGAAAGAAAGCACTAATAGGCTGACAATCGTGAAAGTTAGGGACAAACGATAAAAAAAAGCATAACAGAAGACGCGGTATCGTAAGACGAATAGCATGGAAGATGTATTCAGCCGAAAATCATAACAGCGAAAGAACAAGCAACTCGTATAATAACGCATCACGGTAAAAGAGGAAGGACGCCGTAATAGGTTGATAAGCGAGCAAGTAAGGACGTGGTAGAGAGAAAGGAGGACAGACAGACAGACGGACGCGGCGGGGCCTAAACGATGCGCACAGCTGTGTTCTCCGAGTGGCTCACATTTATTTCGAGCGTCCTTCGTTTCGACCGGGCCAAAGGCGTCTCTATAAGACCCTAACTCCCTCTCAACCCCCTCTCTCCCCCTCCACAACTACGTCGCACGCACGCGCACACTCCGGCGCGCGCACAGAACAAACGCACGCACGTAGGCATTCTTCTTTGCTCCCGGCTGTTCGCCCCCCGGAGACGACCACTTGCGCGCAACCGGCATCACCGCCGAGCCGACGCCGCAACCAACGACGCGAATTGCGGGCCTCCGACGATTTCGGAGCGAAATTACGGTACGCTACCGCGCGTGGCACTCCCTCTCTTGCTCATTCCACCCGTCTCTGTGCGGCAACGCGCGCAGCGTCTCCTGCACTGCCCCTGCTGCTGCTGCCCCTCCCACCCTGCTCCCATACCTCGGTTCCCATCTGCTCTCTCTCTCTCTCTCTGCACCTCGAATTCGCAAAGAAGGTGGCGCCTGCTCCAGAGCTCGCAACAGTGAGCGCAACATACAATGTATCCTCTCTCCCGCAGGAGGGACACAGTGCTCTCTGATGATAGAAAAAAAAGAAAAAGAGAATGAAAAAAGACATAGCCGACGAAACATAGCGTCAGAAAGAAAGAGAAGATGGCAATGGTGGGAAGAAGAAATTTATAGCGTCACAGGAATGCGATGAGAAACGAAAGAATGAAACCCGATGGAGAAGGGCATCAACTGGAAAGAACACGCAAGAAAAAAGAAAAAGAAACTAAAACACCCAAGTTTCTTTCCCGGCGTCATTTCTCTCTTATCTTTCACTATGATTTTTTTTTCACGAATACGTGCACATTGCGAGCCGCACAATACATAAGTTGCGTATAACGTGCACTAGCTGTTCCGTGAGAAACAGCCGGGAATGTTTTCGGGGGAAGGGGGGGGGGAGTCGACGTCGTGGGTGCAAGGTCTCAGCCAGCCCGCTGGCGGCACACAAATCGCCAGATTGATAAACGTAGATTGCGTGTTGCGGTCGGTGCGGCGGCCAGAACGGAACAACGGCCCTTCTCTTTAAGATGAGGGAGACGCTCTCTCTCTCTATCTCACTCACTCCCTCCCCCTCCCTCCCCCGCCACAACAGCAGCATCTTAGATTGGGGCAGGCTGCGGAGAGCGACGCACGACGAGGGCAACCCGTCTGAAACAGCCACTGGAGATAAACCGAGTTTTGTCTTGGTCTTGCTGTGTTCTTGCCGTCCTCTATAGCTGAGCTGCGTATGCCCCAGGAGCACATTACACGGTCGTGATGGTAGCATAAGCGAGCAGCAAACGTGATGACAGACCGATAGTTTGGTCCCGGCATGTATACTATGGGCAGGCGCATCCGCGTAAGTTGAGGGGCCGCAGGAGCCAAGAGCCCGCTGAGACGATGAGAGAAGCCGCTAGAGCGCGGTATATAATCCAACGTGAAATGGTTACGCGCATAGAAAGGGCGTGGGTAACCTTGAGTATAAGTGCGACTTGCTTCGAGGACAATGAGGAGACGGATTTTATGGGCTGAAAAGAGAGAGACTGGAAGCACAACTTTGAGGAAACTTAATATGGTACAGTTTATTTATATAGGACAACGATATGTCGCTGTCCATTCGGAGGGTCGCTTAAGTTGCCATGCATCGCAGCTGAAGCGACACTCCGAAAAGCTTGTACGATATACAGCCACGATAATGTGTTTAGCCATCTCCCCGCTTCTGCCACCACCCCAATGTATGTTTTGCTTATTGCTTTGCTAACAAAAAAAAAATATTAACAAAATTGAACAGGAAACAGCTTGGCCGAGACACCCTACGTATAGTACAGCGAGGACAACTCGCACATCGTCAAAAGTGTAGCGCATAAGCAGCAGATAATTGCTGTACACGCATAAGCGATATACAGCGCCGTAACACCCCTGTTGTCGACAACGTTGTCACAGATTCCCGCATCGTTCAACATCGGGGATTTACCGCGAGGCCCGTCCGCTATAGCCATGCTATAGCACTGTTTGACGAAGGCCAACGTGTGTATAGTAGGCAGGGCGAAGATTAGCCCGTAGTGCAAACCCTAATTAGTCGTGTCGCGTACCTTTTGTATTCTTTACGTGTAATACGGGTGGTGCGGCACGACTCGCTGTTTTGTTCTTCGACGTGAGGCTGGGCAGCTCGCTGGTCGAAACGCGACGCGAAGCAGCAATAACGAAATAAAAAGCGACCATATACAACAACGCGGCGAGTGCGAACATAAACAATAGTGAAAAAGAAGAGAGAGAGAGAATGACAGGGATGTTACGAAGACAGAAAGGGATGTGAGTCGGCTTCGCTGTAAAGCACGGGGGAATGAAGGCAAAATGGAGACCCCGAGTTAGGGAAGAAGAAAGGCCCATCGTTATATATAGCGGGGTTTGTTTTATGTACCGTGTCGCGATAAGTAGCGTGCAGCGCTGCGAAAGCTGCGAGGTGAGAAAAACGAGGCGACAAGAGCGCTATATGCGTGCAGACAAGAATCTATACTGCAGCGATGATACTTGATGCTCGAACGAACAATAATTTCGCCAAGTTGATTGCGTAAGGATACACGATGGGCAATTAATAACGCAACTTACAAGCGGAAGAGCCCACACTTGGTACGTAGTGCACATGCAAGATCGACTTGATACATGTTACTTATATTAAACCCCATACCACCCAACACTCAGCCCATTCCCATCTGCGGGCACGCGCCATGAAAAAAAAAAAATGAAGGCGAATCATCGTCACGACCATCGTAAACATAATCACATGAAGGAATGTGCGTGTCCGTCGACTGTCTGCTACAAAAGTTGCGCTGATTGTTAACGCTAAGATATTGAATGCGGCGACTGCGAAGCAAGTCCGAGGAATGCAAACTTGAGCATGTTGGTATTCGATTTAGCTTTTTTCTACAACACAAATTACCCTGACTGGGACTATCATAAAAACGAGCGCTTCGTCCACGTCTTTACATTTGCACGCGAGCGTAACTTGTGCGCTATGGAGCTAAAAAAAAAATGCAAGTTAATTGGGGCGTTCTAGAAACACGAGGCCCAAAAGTTCAGTGTACGCGCTGCCAACCAGACGCACGAAAAGCTTGCAATTACAGCAAAAACAAAGGGGATACGAAAGGCGTGAAATTAGGCTTGGCTCTTTTCGGTGAACAAGTATGACCAGGGATGACATTTCTAAAGCTTCCTAATATGATTGCAAGGTGTCAAAGCTTTTTCGTTCTTCTTTTTATTTTTAATTACAGACAGCAATAAACAAAAACAATAGTTTCTTTTGTTTTGTTTTTATAACAACCATTTGCTTCAGTGATTCGTGCATGCCTTACGCTGCAGCTTATCGTCATTGACCAACACATTACCATGTTATTTTGGGTAGCCACTTTTTTTTTTCTTTTTTTGCTGCAGAACTTATAGAAATGGAGCAGCCAAGGTGACATAAAACCTCAAACACTCCAGAGCAACACAGTTAAAAGCAGAACAGATCCCTTTCCGGAAAGTTACATACAGGAGCCAGCCTGACACAAAGTATCAAAACATAACCACTTGCAGGTTGTCGGGCGCGTCTGCGACCGTGTTACTGTCCCCAGCGCTGCAGTGTACTTTGTTACCGCATAAAAAGCTCGCAGGTCCGCGCGACCCGAGCGAAGTGGTGCGAGAAAAGACAGGAAAAAAAGCCCCTTTCACATTTTTTTATACAAAACAGAAGCACAAGAAACAAGGGCGCGAACAACAACAAAGAAAGCGAGCGCCCGGATTATATATATGGGCACTCGTATATTTCACGCGACAGGGGCGGCACAAACACGAGGGCAGTAAGCAAGACAGAACGTGTTGGTTGGCCCTGCAGCAAGCCGGCTATATATAGGGAAGAAAGGCTTTCCCCTCTAGCCGTTTCGAAGAAGGGCGAGACAAGAGAAAAGTAGTAATAATAATAAAAGACGAGGGAATGGGTTCCATGTTACAAGCCGAAGAGAAAAGGAGCGGGCCGAAAGACGAATGTCCCGGGAAGGGACGATGACAACATCCGAAAACCGTGCGCCTGTGATTGAAAGGATGAAAGCGCGTGCGCGGGGCTCCGCAAATGGCGAGAAGGATCAACGTATAAGGTACGGAAGAGAAAGAGGGCGGGGGGTTGAATAGAGAGATAAGAGATAGGATAGAAGAGAGGAGAAAAGGCTCTGCCACCAATAGCAGACTCGGTATAACACTCCCGAGCCTCAGATGCGACGATCTCGCGTTTAAAAAAGAAAAAAAAAAAAAAAGGCGTCGGCTATCGGCGCTCTGTTTTATATAATACGAAACTATATTTCCAGGGGCCGAGTTTCATTGAATTGAGAAAAAGGATCGATTTTCGGGGACTCACGAGCCCCTACTCTTTCTTTATTTCGTTTATTTGTGTTCCGAGTCTTCAATCAATCACTGCTTGGGAGGAAAGGAGCCGTGAGTTACGTCGGGAAAAAAAAAATCCCACAGTGTATCTTACGCATTCGCCTAAGACGACTCGAAGGCGAAAGCCATCTTCGTTTTCTGCTCAATGTACTAATCGTCTCCCACCTTCTCCTCCCACCTAATCATCTCCCAAGCTTTCTGCAGCTAACGTGGTTTTGCACCACCTACGTGATCTTCCACCAAGCGACTATGTCCTGTGACGACGTTATCATGTGACATCCCGTTGTGACGTCGCAGTGGCGTCATAGTGACGTCACATAACGTGACGGGCCTCTGCACTGGCATCGCGGCCACGCTTTACCCCGACCTGTTATATCCCCAAAAGCACAGAGGAAGCGGCGAATTGTACAATAACATGGCATACAATGATGACCTCACGTACAACTCCCCATACTGTCGACTTCGCTGCCGGCATGGCCACTGCTGACGACTTTCTCTGTACAAAAAGAAGGAAACACGAAATAGAACAAAGAAGTAGAAGATGAGCAGGACGATGAAGAGGAGGAGGAGGAGGAGGAAGAAGGTTGTGCCAGGGCGTGGCCCTCTCGGACCTGTTGCTGTCACCGTCAGCTGTCGGCCTATGCGTACGGGCGGACAGATGGACGGAGGCGACCGCGCCGGCAATTACACCCACGACGCCAACGCACAAAGCAGGACAAGAAACGACGCAAAAATAAAAAGTAATGATGGAGGAAGAGAGGAAGGAACAAACATCGCGGCTGTCCGTTGCGACAAGGAGATTTAGCGAAGAGAGAGAGAGAGAAGCGATGTTCGCACCCGGCACTTTGCGAATGCGTCGGTTTGAGTGCACGTGTGCCTCTGGGACACGCGAACCGACAGTTAAAAAGCAGCGTCTGCGAGTGGAGTGAGAGAGAGAGAGCTGGGAGAGAAAGTCTACTTTGTTTTGTTTGTTTTTTACTTCGCCTGGAGGGCGTTTGCGATGCCGCTGCATCTGCTACACTTGCACGTATGTACATACATACATACATACATACATACATACATACATACATACATACATACATACATACATACGTACGTACGTACATACGTACGTACGTACGTACATACATACATACATACTGTTGGGGATGTAGGAGACTGCGGACTCAGAGATGGTATTGAAGGGTCTTTAATAAACTACGCGACCAGAAAACAAAGGGCCCCAGGCCCGATGAGTATACAAGCGGTTTTCCGAGCAGCCTTGTATCCTGGCTGCCGGAGGTGGACCGGAAACGGCGTGAATGCATCTCGGGCGGCAACACCGATATATCTTGAACGGAGAGTCCGCGAAGCTGCTGTCACGCAACAAACTCCTCCCCCCGATGAAGTCCTTCGTCGAGGCTGCTTCCGCCGATGCAGGGTCGAAAGAAGGAAACACGAGTGTATGTTGCAGAAACACTTGCTCTTCACACACGCACGAGCACCAACACACACATTCGCAAACGCTCGGGACTGGCAGCGCACAAACGACCTGGCTGCCAGACAGTTTACTGAGACCTCTTGGTCGTTTTTTTTTCTTATTTTTCTTTGGTGTATTCGGCTCTCGACTAAGAAGGACATACCATAGTGCAGGTTACACAAAAAACAGGTGGCCGTTCCACCGAATTGCCCTCAAGCCACTTAGAACCCTCGACTCAAACCATCTCGTTTTTGTTCGCACTTCCCTTTCTGTATTTAACTTCGAAGTTGAACTCTTGCAGAATAAGGCTCCATCTCAGTAGCCGGCCGCTTTTTCCCGACATTCCTTTAAGCCATGACAGGGGGCAATGATCAGTCTCTACCACAAATTTGGTCCCCTCGAGATAACAGCGCAGTTTTTGAATCGCCCAAACAATACACAGGCCTCTTTTTCCGACGTGCTGTAGCCTCTCTCCCGCGGGGGTCAAGTTCCGACTGAGGTACAGCACGGGGTGTTCCTCACCCTGCTCGTTATCTGAGAAAGAACGCCACCAAGACCACGATTACTAGCGTCGCACTGGAGAATGAATTTGCGACTGAAATCAGGTGAAGCCAAGACTGTGGTCCTAGGGATAGAGCGTTTCTTCAATTTCAAGAATGCTTCCTCTTTGGCATTAGTCCAAGTGACCTTTCCGGCTCCATCTTCCTCAAACTATCCGTTAGAGGCTCGCGAGTTGGGAGTAGCTCGGTATATAATGTTGATAATATCCGGCCATTCCCAGAAATGATCGAACATCTTTCTTCGTCACGGGCTTCGGAAAGTTTAGTATTGCTGCTACCTTCGCTTTCATCGGCTCGCGCTTTCCGCGTCCTATCTCGTGACCCAGGTAAGTGACACTGGTTCGCCCCCAACTGCACTTCTCTGCCTTTACTGTCAAGCCTGCAGCTCTGAATCTATCAAGTACTTCCCTCACGTGTTCCAAGTGGGAACTCCAGTCATTCGAAAACACAGCTACATCGTCCAGGTAGGGCAATGCGAATTCACTAAGTCCCTCCAGTACCCGGTCCATCAATCTTGAGAAACAAAATGGTGCGTTCTTGAGGCCAAAATCATTGTCACGGGTTGAAAAGTACCGAAAGGCGTTATAAAAGCTGCATAGCGACTGGCTCTTTCGGTTAAGGTACTTGCCAGTAGCCTCTCACTAATCAAAAGTAGATATAAACCTTGCCCTGCTAACCAGCTCCACTCTTTCTTCAATGTTCGGCAAAGGGTAAACCTCGTCCTTAGTGATCGCATTAACTTTCTGTAATCCACACAAGGTCGTGGATCCTTTCCCGGTACTTCTACCAACATCAACGGAGAGCAGTAATCGCTGCTTCCTGGCTTGATCACTCCTAGTTCAAGCATGGGCTGATCTCACTTTCATAATCTCTTGATTCCTTGGTGACATGCGATAGGCTTTAGATGCAAATGGAACTTCTGATGTTAGTTCAATGTCGTGTGTCACCAAGTGTGTCCGTCCCAGCTCTCCGTGAAGCATTCGAGGAGTCCTCTATGACTCTCCTTAAATCCTCAATTTGTTCATTGTTCAGCTCACTCTTATCCACAGAGTGCGCGATGATTAGTTCTACAGTCGGAGCCATTTCGCAGAGTAAGGAAGGCACCTCCGTAGTAACGTCCTGAGAGTGATTCAAGGCAATGCTCACCATCTCCCTCCTTTCAAAGTATGGCTTTAACAAGTTTCACATGATAAACTCGCTCTTCCTGTCTCCGTCCGGGTAACCTTACCAAGTAATTTACCTCAGACACGCATTCTATTATCTCAAACGGTCCGTCCCAGAGGACTCTTCGAGCTTGTTCTGCCTACTCGGGCGCAATATCATCACCTTGTCGCCAACTTTGAATGTCCTCTTTCTCGCATTCTTATCGTAGTAGCGCTTCGCCGCTTTCTGGGCTTCCTCCAAGTTGGCCTTTACAATTTGTCGAGTCTCATTTAATCTTCCCATTAGTTCAACTACTATTCTACCACACTCTTATCAACCCGTTTGTCTTCCCAAAGTTCCCGAACTAGCTGCAATGGGCCCCTAAGGTTTCTTCCATACACGAGTTCTGCAGGAGCAAACCCAGTCCCTTCGTGCGGCAACAGTGCGCAAGCGAAAAGCGCGCCTGGAAGACAAACAGTCCAGTCTACTTTTCGCTCATGGCACAACGCTCTCAGCACTTTCTTAAGCACAGCGTGCCATCTTTCAACACTGTTGCTTGTGGGTGATACACGGAGCTGTGTAAAATTTTGATTCCGCATTTCTCAAGAAATGTGGTCGTAAGTGCACTCGTGAAAGTCGTCCCTGGTCTGATTGTATCTCCGCTGGGAAACCAAGGCGAGAAAACCACTGTCAATAGGGCATCTACTACCTGCACTGAAGTAGCCTCTCTTAGCGGTATGGCTTCAGGGAATTTTTGTTGCTGGACACAACATAGTCAATATGTACTGGTAACCAGCCTTGGTCTTAGGTAGGGGTCCAACAATATCAATAACAACCCTTGAGAACGGTTCTGAAATTATAGGCACCTTCACCATTGGGGCCTTCCTTTTGTCGTTGGATTTACCCACCTTCTGACACGTCTGACATGTTCGTACGAACTCCTGTGCATCTCTAAAACAACCTGGCCAGTAGGATTCCTGGAGTAGCCTCTGTTTAGTTTTGTTCACTCCGAGGTGCCCTGCCCACGGGTGATCGTGGCAAAGACTCAGCAGATCCTTCCGATAATCGGCCTGGAATTACTATCTGATCAAAGCTTCTGCCTCGTTTGTCTTTGTAATGTCGATAAAGGATACCATCTCTTTCCCTGAACTTAATGTTACTCGAGGAGACGCCTTCGCCTAGGCTACTGCACACGACCTTAAGCGTAGGGTCGTTTTTCTGTGCGGCCCTTAGTGTATCTCGACCAACATTCAGTAGTTTATGTAGAGAAGGCGCAGTTGGTCTTACCAAGGAGCCTTCGTCCTCGGTTTCGGTGAGCCTTTACGCCCAGCGCCTTTCTGCGGGCGCTCCGCTTCAGCATCAATTTGATCTTTTCCGGCACTCACAGGTACCTTGACCTCCGTCTGCCTCCGCTACGTTTCCCCCAATTACTGGTTCTTCCAGTTCAGGTTCCTCTTTCCCGTCTGAATAACGCAACTGCACTGAAAGCTGTCTGGCTTTAGATCGCGTCAGCGCAAGCACCTGTGCATCCACGTCAGCAAACTTTTTTCCCTGCTCATTCAAAAGCGACTCGGATTTATTTGAAAAAAGGTATGGATACCCCTCGGGCAACGCTTTTGATACCGCTGCCACAGTTTCTAAAGTACCGAATGCCCCTCAATGTGAACTTTTGCCATTGGCAGGCACACGGAGTCCTCACTGACTGCTTGACGTATCCAAGCGCATTCAGAAACATAGTCCTTACTTGATACGTACTTTGGGTGGACCACGTCCATGGTGGCCGCTGAGTCCCTAAGTACTTTACACTTCTGGCCATTTACAACTAGATCTTTGGTGTACGGTTTTAGTAGCTCGTTGTTACTGGGATCACTGCTATTATGGTCGTGAATACACGCTTTTCTTTTCGGCAATTTCTGCAAAGTGACCCGCTTCTTTGCAAATGTAACAATGGTTGGCCGTCTCTTTTCCAATTCCTCTGACTGACTCTCTGGCCCCTTTCCTCGGACTTCCTGTTCTTTGTTCCCGCTAGCAGTAGGTTGCGATGAATTTAGCTGCCTTTGCCCTCTCTTTCCCGCATATCTCGCGGTCCTTATAGTAAGGCTGCTGCCCAGGGTGAGCCTTTCGATAGCCCTGACTGCTTAGGTTAGTCTCTTTGAGGCCCCGACTCGCCACATACTCATCCGCAAGTTGCCCTGCCTTCTTCACACAGACGCCAACTTGTCTGTCTCTCACCCAAAGGCGTATGTTGTCCGGCAAGCACTCATAGAACTGCTCGAGACAGATTAAATTCTGAAGCTTGCCGAAGTCGCCCTCTGCACTAGAGCCCTTTATCCATTCGAGCAAGTTATCATTAAGGCTGCAAGCAAATTCAACAAAGCTTTCATTCGCTTTTTTCCTGCCTGTTCTAAACCTTCTCCTAAACTCTTCGGTGGAGAGCTTATACTTGGAGAGCAGGCTTGACTCACCAAATCATAGTCGCCTGCTTCACCAGCGCTAAGACGAGCAACAACTTGTGACGCCTCCCCCGGAAGCAACGCAAGCAACCTTTGTGGCCAAGTGTCGCGGGTGAATGAATGTCTCTCGCACATGCGTTCGAAATTCACAAGGTAAAGACCGATGTCATTCCCCACACTGAACGGCTGAAGCAAACTAGTCATCTTTACATGGTCGGACGAAGCGGCTGCCACACTCGCTCCCGACGCCAATCTCGCTTGCTCGAGCCGTATCCTTTCGAGTTCAAGCTCAATTTCCTCTGTTCTCTCTCAAGCTCTAACTCAGCTTGCCTTTGTTCCCTCTGTTCTTTTCTTTCTCTAGCTTCTGCCCGTTCTTTCTCAATGCGGCATTCTTTTCCCATGCCTCTGCGATTTCGTCCTCTTCGAAATCAACTTCCTGAATTGCGCAGCGGATCTCGGGTTTCCTCATTTTCTGACTCACTTCCACACCGAGCTCTTCCGCCAGAAGCAGCAATTCGTCTTTTGTTAGCTTCCTTATATCCATGGTAAGCAAGAGCCGACTACACCAACTTTCGAAATAACCACACACCCTGTGGTGGCAAACGAAAAATTAATATGCCTGATTGAACCCGGTTCTAATCGTCTGGCAAACAGTAGTCGCTCAAGCACTCACCGATACCACGAGCGTGCGATGGCCTTGTCTCCCGGAGACGTTGCCTCATCTGCCGATCCCAGATCGACGACTTGCTCGTTGTGGAGCCTTCGCCGCTTGCCTCGTCTGCGTAGTGGAACCCGATGATCCCGGATCGTCGAAGTTCCTTCCCTTCAGCAGGTGTCCGCCAGCCTTCTTCTCATCCCACCGCTGCCAACCAGTTTGTTGGGGATGTAGGAGACTGCGGACTCAGAGATGGTTATTGAAGGGTCTTTAATAAACTACGCGACCAGAAAACAAAGGGCCCCAGGCCCGATTGAGTATACAAGCGGTTTTCCGAGCAGCTTGTCTCCTTGGCTGCCGGAGGTGGACGGAAACGGCGTGAAGGCATCTCGGGCGGCAACACCGATATATCTTGAACGGAGAGTCCGCGAAGCTGCTGTCACGCAACAATACATACATACATACATACATACGTGCGTACGTACGTACGTACATACATACATACATACATACATACATACATACATACATACATACATACATACATACATACATACAAGAAATCCGTACATGCGTTAGAAACGAACCAACACGATAAGCTAGGAGAAAAACAGTACATTACAAAAAAAATCGAAAGACAAGTCGACATACAGGGTGCGTACTCACGAAGCGTATTAAGCTAAAAATTTTCGCAAGAGAATATTTCAGCCAATCATGATGCGGGACATAACATTAGCGACGCCGGCTGACGAATGGGAAAGCGCACTTAATGAAAGAGAAGTTTTGAGAATTCGGCCGCAGTTGATCTGTATACTGATATCAAAACGAGCACTCCGTTGCGACACTATCCTCATTCATTTATTTGTTTGTAGATCTACAGTACTTTGAGTAATCGTCAACACCCCTCCGTGGGCGGCACTTTCGTACAGAACAGAAAAGGAAAACAGCTCCCGATAAACAGATCCAAAATAAACCATGCTGTATATGGCACCCAAAACCACGCGACTACCACTGGAAAATGGCGCGACCGCACATACATATTGCACGTGTTGCTAGGAGTGATTCACCCATCTATCCGCCAACTCGACGATGACTATGACAGAAAACAGGTTGCGCAAGAATCGAAAGTCTGACCCACGTTATACAAGCTCGTCCCCCTTGTTCTCTCTTTCAATGCTGTCAAACATAGGAGGGTCGAATCTAATACAGCACGGACAGGTTATGGAGCTGAGCCCGACGCATCTGCCGAACGATCAGGCCGTATCTATATATGCTGGTACAGCCGGCAAACTGGCAATAGAGACAGAGAGGGAAAGAGAGAGAGAGAGAGAGGCGATGCAGTGGCCAAAGCCACGAGTTTTACGGCTCATAAAGTATGCAGGCCGACCGTTCAGACATTCCACACCGCCTTCGGCCAACAACAGCCTGACTGCACCAACAGAGGACCCCCCCAGGCGCCTCCTCGTGTACAAGTATAAATATAAAAAAATTAAGTACATAAGAAATACAGCCGACGCCGCCCCTTCGCGCTCGCCTTCGTGTAGCCTGCGCAAAGTTCTCGCGTCTTTTTATAGTTATCATTTCCGGCCGCGCAGCGCAACCGAGCGTGCAGAACAAAGGCGTGGATTCCACGGGAAGGCGGCGTCTCTTGCCTGGAGTTTTCCCATCGTATAAAGGCTCTGCAGTGGTTCTCGAACGCCTCTTCTTATACTACCGTATAAGGCACGGTCCTGTGCAAGACCGTCCCCACACATACGCGCACGCGCGCTGCGTTACAACGGCTTTTTCGGAAACAGCCGCGTGTAGGTGGGGGGGGGGGGTTCGCTGAGACGGTGGCACAGATGAAAAGAGTGACTTTTATGTGGTCCCCCAAACGTGGTCCGAGGCCTTCATGATGCGAGATGAGCGTGCGTGTGCGCAGCACACACAAACACACATACACACGCGCGCGCGCGCGCGCGCACGCACACTAACGCTGTGCGTTCTGTGAACTCGTTCAGCCGGAGCGACACTCCGGCTGAATGAATGAACGGAGGAATACACACAGTAAACGTACTGCTCAAAATACATGAAGAAAAAGTACGGAAAGGAATATTGGACAGGACAGCACTCTTATAAGTCTCCCTCTGCACCCTTGTGTTCTGTGCAGTACGTTACTTCTTCAGCAGAAACCAAGTAGTCCGCAACAAAGTATACACTGCTGGACTGAACATAATGAGCATACTTGTGATTTAGGATATATTACGGAATGTGAACGAACTGTAAAACAGCTCCAACTCATCGGCGAAAGACCGAAAGATATATACGTTAGCAGTTCACGAATCTGAGCTATGCGAGTTCACTCGAGCGTCAGTGACAAAGTGTGCTCGCATTAACAGAAATCTTTATTACGCAAGTGGCAGTGCTTGCTCGATGGCTATCATTCGCCTGTTCTGGCCACTAATATACCACCTATCGTCCCGAGTAGAGACATCGTATCGCTGTCGCCGTTTTCTTGGTGAGAAAATTCTCGCGAATAAAGGCCCATGTGTACGATCGTCGTCTGCGGTTGCACATTCAGAGTACTGGACGCATATCCAGCATGTTTTTCGTTAGCGCTGACAACTGTCAACTAATATAGGACAGGCGTGACAAGCGCGTGTTCCTTCTCCCCTCAGTAAGTTAGTTGCCGGTTTTCAAAGCGTTACGTATATAAAGAAACAAACCCCCGATTGTTGAGACCTAAACATGCAGAATATGCACGATACAATTATGTTTTCGCGTGTTAGATATAGAAGAGAGGCCAAATTCACAGACGTTCTCTTTCGTAAGTGCGTTTTCCCGCTGGTCAGCCGGCTTCGCTCGGGATATGTCCCGCACCGTGATTGGCCTTACGAAGTGTTCTGGCGTAACACGTTTCTGTGAATACGGGCCCTGCCTGAGCTAAAACCAAACGTACCCAACAACCATATCGAACACGTTTCCAACGTCTTCCAAACGGCCGCTACAATCCGAACAACTTTCCTGTGTATAACTACACGGTGTAAATGTCACGTGTACAGCGACATGGCGTAAACCACGCGTTTCATTTACAGGCGCCCATGAGACGAAGCCACGAAGCGACGAACTGCCCAGTCGTGCGCACAGTTCACGAGGGCTTTGGAGAACGAAACGTACTGACAGCCAAATCGGCAACGATCGAAACCGGTTGAAGGAATGTCGAGAGCGTCCGATGGCAGGAACTGATGGTTGCCGGATGGAGTTGAAGCGGCGTGAATGAGGCAGGAATGCCGTGAACGCGCCTTGGAAAGAGAGAGGAGGGGGAGGAGGGAGAGGGGGGCAGCTAAAGAAGATATGACCAAACGCGAGTGCACAAATAAATCGAAGTTGCGTTTCTTCGCCTGCAACGCAAAAGCCGCGGGCTCGGACACGAGGCAGATCAGGCTGTTATGTGTTCGTTCCATCGTTCTAAATCCCTTACTAATGCATCGCCATGAGAGCAAGCGCAGCGTGTACTGCCGAACCTATTCCGGAAAGTGGCCCGCAAAAGGCTCGACCGTTTTGAACGTACCCTCTGCTGAGGAAAGCCAAACCGAAAAATTCGGCAGATCCCACGCACTGTGGGAATCGATGTAATGCGAAGCAGCCAGCAAAGAGCTGCATACATCGCCTTGTTTGACTTTGAGCCAAATGAAATCATTCATGCCATTGCATCTAGTCCACCATATATCGCACGTTTGCCATGCACGCATGCATGCACACTCTAGTATACACCATGCCAATGAAACGCATACTCTGGTATATAAATGCATGACCTGTCGCTTATGTTCATCACGCACTCGTGTCGTGCCATACCAATTTTGGTATATCCAGTTAACAAAACGGCCGGAGCACACCATGGCAGTGGCATGTAAATCATACCGTACATGACATGCATAACATGATTCGCATGTTAAGACATCTCATTTATGTTCGTCATACAGTCACATCGCGCAATACCAATTTTGGTGTATATCAAACGAGCGAAATGGCCGCGAGTGCACCACGAGTATAGCATGTAAATCATGCCATACATGACATGCATGTCATGATTTACATGTTAACACCTTTAATTTACGTTCGTCATGCAGTCGCTTCGCGCAATACCAATTTTGATGTATATCAAGCTAGCGAAACGGCCGCGAATGCACCATGAGCGCGGCATGTAAATCATGGCATACATGACATCATGTCACGGATTTCATGTTACCACCTGTTATTCACGTTCGCCATACAGTCGCGTCGCGCAATACCAATTTTGGTATATATAAAGCAAGGAAAACGGCCGCGAATGTATCATGAGCGTGGCTTGCAAATCATGTCGTACATGACCTGCATGTCATGTTTCCATGTTACCACCTCTCATTTAAGTTCGGCATGCAGTCGCGTCGCGCAATACCAATTATGGTGTATATCATGCAAGCGAAACGGCCACGAGTGCGCCATGAGCATGACATGTAAATCATGTCGTACATGTCATGCATGTCATGATTTTCATGTTACCACGTCTCATTTACGTTCGTCATACAGTCGCTGCGCGCAATACCAATTTTGGTGTACATCAAGCTAGCGCAGCGGCCGCGAATGCATCATGAGCGTGGCATGTAAATCATGACATAAATGGCATGCATGTCATGGTTTTCATCTTACTAACTGTTATTCATGTTCTTCATACAGTCACTTCGTGCAATACCAATTTTGGTGTATATCAATCTACTGAAACGGCCGCTAGCGCACCATGAGCGTGGCATGTAAATCAGGTTGTACATGACTTGCATGTCATGATTTTCATGTTACCACCTCTCACTTACGTTCGTCATACGGGCGTGTCGCGCAATACCAATTTTGGTGTATATCATGCACGCGAAACGGCCGCAAATGCACCATGAGCGTGGCATGTAAATCATGACATAAATGTCATGGATGTCATAGTTTTCATGCTACCACCTGTTATTCATGTTCTTCATACAGTCACATAGCACAATACCAATTTTGGTGTATATCAATCTAGCGAAACGAGCGCGAGTGCGCCATGAGCGTGGCATGTAAATCATGTCATACATGACATGCATGTCATGATTTTCATGTTACCACGTGTCAGTTATGTTCATCATACAGAAATGGCTCGTCATGCCAGTTTTCGTATATATCCCTTCATTTAAACGGCCGCGAGCGCCCAGAGACCATGTCATGTAAATCATGCTGCACATGACATGCGCGTCATGATTTGCATGTTAGGACCTGTCATTATGTTCGTCATGAATTCTTGTCCCGCCGTACCAATTTTGGTGTATATGAAATTAACGGAACGGCCGCAAGAGCCTAAGGTCGTGAAATGTAAATCATGCTGTTCATGACAAGCGTGTCATGATTTTCATGATATGACCTGTCATTTATGTTCGTAATAAAGCCATGTTATGACACACCAATTTTGGTATACATCCGATTAACGAAACGGCTAGGAGAGCACAAAGTCGTAGGCGGATAGATAACTGAGCCTAACAGTTGTCCCTGGCAGTTGCTACCTAAAGGGACGAATCGTTCTCTTTAGGGGTAAATGGTTGTGGCAGTGCCAGTTACCCCCAAAAGGGACGAACCACAGACCCTTTTTCGTCCTTGCGGGCTTGAGTGTACCTTGCTGAGGAAGCCAAACGAGAAAAAAAAAAAAGCGGCAAAAGAAGGCCTCTGCACGCTCGCTGAAAGACATTATCTTTACATTGTAGCCACGCTTACACTAGAGACCCTAACGAGCTATTTCAGCTTGTGCAGCTGCAGGACTCGCAGCATGAGCAGCGCGACAATTCTCGCAGAGCCCAATGCACTTCCGGCAGTCAAATTAACACCCCGTACGTGCGCCGGGAGATTCTTTTCACTCGTTCTTTACACTGCATGCGTGAGATCCATCGCCTAGGCTTGGCTGTATACGGTCTTTCTTGGGAGTCGCGGTCGGTACCCAGCTGGGAAGCCGGAAGCGTGATGGCCGTGGAGCGGCAGCGCACTGTGCCGCTTGCGGGCACGGCCGCACACACAACACAAAGCCCGAGCGAAGCGAGCGGCCAGAAGAGTAATGCGAAACGGCCGTTGATTCTGCGGCGAGCGCACAAGAAGTCCCCGAGGATGCTTTTTCGCATGGTGCACACGGCAGGCACATCGGTCCGTGGAGGGCTACGGTGAAAAGGGGCGATTGCATCCACCGCAGCGCGAAAAGACAAATATCATCACGCCGGCTCCGACCACAGCGGCTTGCAGCAAAAGCAAAACAAAAACATGGCATCGAACATGGCGGAGCCGCTCGAGTTCTGTACTACTACAGTACTACCCTCGAAAGAGCAACACATATTGGTCATTCGCCCGCAAGACAACCCTCCGTCTTCTGTCCTGCGGTTACCAAGGCCCAAACGCCGACGTTGAGAAAATGCCTCAACCGAAACCCTAGGTCCAGAGAGGATGACAGTGCATGGAGTGCGTACAAACCGTACCAAACGGCGATGAAAAGGAACAAAAAAAGAAGCAAAGTGAGCGCATGTGTGTGCGCGTGAGAGAGAGAGAAGCGTTCATAATGAATAGTTCCCGTCGCTACTGGACCTCTCAGTGCGTGACCACTACTGCATGGCCCTCCTGTGCAGCAAGAACGGCTGGGTCTTCAGGGAAATCTGCTGCCGAACGGCGGTTTTGGTCAGGACGTGAAAGAGAGAGAGGATGGTGGACCAAATAAATGGCGAAGAGACGGTGCACTGGCCCGTGTGTGTGTGTGTGTGCCCACGGGCAGGGTGGCGGTGGGTCGTAAGTGTAGGGTGTGTTTGGGAGCCGTAGAATCTGAAGCGGCGCGCCGCGCTTTTTACAGCGGTGGCCGCGACGACCCACCGACCCAGCAACCGGCGAGGACCGTAGGCTGCAACGAACGGCGCGTAGGAAGCCCATCTCTCGTACGAGCGAGCGAACGCCGCACGGGCGCCGGCGAGCCGTGCAGCAGCCGGGCAGAAAAACATTCCTCCTCGCCTCCAGCTCCTCTCCACCTCCTCCTCTCCGCCCCGGAGACGCGGGGAGCGTCTGTGGCAATGACCCCCTCTCCCAGCGAGCAAGCTGGGCCACGTGAGTGGAAAGAAGTGCAGAGAGAGAAAGAACGCAGCCCCCAAAGCAGCGCTCGAAAAGGTTTCGATAATAGCGTCGGCAGCAGAGGAAGAGGACCAAGTGGAGAGGGTGAAAGACAAAAAGAGAGAGGAGGCGCGGAGGAAAAAGACATCAAACAACGCCGCGCACGGTTTCAGTGAGGCGGGAGGGAGGCAGCGTAGTAACCACAATAGCCAAAACCGAGAAATAAAAACACAAACCATTAAAACAAAAATGACAAAGTAAGGAACGGAAAGCACGGGACAGAAAGCGTAGAGGAGAGGAGGCGAGGCTTTCGGAGCATGCGCAGACCAAGGGGGGACCGGCATTTCCTAGAGGGGCGGGCAAACCGGAGATTGGAAAGAAAGGAAGGAGGAGGCTGGGCTGGCGTGCTGCCCAGGCCGCGGCAGCGCTCAGCAGGCAGCAGCCGGGAGGGAACCCCGCTGAGTTTTTGCCTCGAACCTGCCAGCCTGTCGCTAGGAGACACGCCGCCGAGTCTGCCGACATGCGTGCGAGTGCAGCGCGTGGCGGCGTGGCCGACTCTTACGTGGCCTCGGCAAAATAAAGGCAGGGGCCTCGACAGAAGGCCCCGCGAGGAATTACTGGACGTCGAAAGCATGCCGAAGAGAAGAAGGCCGACCTTTAAGTCGCCTCGCAAGAAAGGTTGCACGGACTCGTCTTCTCTGGACGACCCGCTGACTTTTGAGCCAGAAGGTCAGCGGCACTGCCAGTGGTTCCCGTCGCACTCTGCGAGTAGCTGGCAGTTGGTGAAGGTCAAATGCTAACGGACATCGCGGACCTATAGTGTTTGGTTCTTTCTTTTTTTGAACTGGTGCAGACATTCGCATGAGCGGCTCTTTCGTCTCAACAGAAGACAACAGGCGTGTTCGTGTTCTCGTAGCGTATTCTTTAAGAGACCCAACGGAATCCCTCAAATGGCGTGCAGGCTTTTGTGACGACAGCAGACGCAAATGTAAACACACGTCTCCCGGAGGGTATCTGCAACTCTGTTTCTATGCTAAAGCGGCAGCGTGCTTGCACACACCATATTTCTGCTTTCTTTTACGTTTCGTCCTTTTGTTGATACTTTTAAAGCATTGTACAAGCATTGCTTTAAAAACTAAACTCACTTCAGACAGCCTGCTGCTTTCGTGCGTCATTGGTGACGCGTGCACAAGAGTATGCGAGACCCCATCCCCCACTCACCTCCGTGTTCGTCGGAATATGTTATAGAATATGTATTTCAAATTCCCACATGTGTTCCGCGCAAGAGCTAACCGACAATTCGGTGCATGTTACTAACGGTAGTTCCCCTGCCTGCAGAATATGCAACGCTAAAAGTGCGCGTGGCCTATGTGCCGCGTTCTACCGTCGTTTAAAACTTTACTATTTCCTTTTATAGAAGAATCTGTTACTACTACTACTGCTACTACTACTACCGCTATACTACCACCGACAATAACGCAGAAAGTATCATGTGCTACAAATACTGCGACGTTTAAGCCAACGTAAATAAGCACACGGTTCTCATTAGACCCAGGATTTCATCTTGCCTCAAACTTAGAACCCGCTTTGTACTTCTATCTATTAAAAACAACTGTCTGATTCGATGAAATGAAAAAGAAAGAAGAAAAAGTTGATGCCACTGTTTGAACGATGAAACTCGGGTCCCATTCATTCACGAAAATTGTCTAAAAGCATATCACATAGATCGTAAGAGACGATGCCGAACATGTGCGTGCGTATATATATTAGGAAGAGCAGCGCCGGCAAATGAAAAACACAGCAAAGTTGTCGTGCAGGCTCATATTCATCGGAACCTTTAGCATACACCCTACCAATTTATTCGGTGTAGTTTATAAGCATATGTCCTTCATGCACCTTTTTAAGTAAGGGAGTGGTATGGGAGTATTCCTCATTATTACACCTACTGGAAAAATATTGCCAGAAATAAGAGTGTGGAACGGTTTATTGTGCCCAGTTGTTCCCGTGAGGGATTATTACAGGAAGGTCACAATCTTAACAATAAACATGGTAAAGCCTATGATGACAAAGAAAATCGAACAACTTTGCAAAAGTACAAATATCGATTACGAACAACAAATACAATCAGTAGCAATAGAACGGTAAGGGAGTTGAATAGACAAGGGTTAGAACAAGAATAACAAAAAAAAGGGGGTATACACTCTAGTGGCCTTCAGGAAACCTTGCAGGAAAGGCTACAATACACAATCTATACAGTTGAAGAAGGTGTGCAATTTCTGAATCGGGAAAAGTTCAGGAAACTTGCTAAGTTAACTTGCATAGCAAATTTCTGCGCCTTTCGCGAGCCATGAAGTTATTTCGGGAAGCAAGGCGGCCTTGTATACATAGGGGAATTTTCGGTGTTTGAAACCGCCTTTGCAGACGAACAATTAACCAGAACCGATTTGCAGGCGCTCGCAAAACCAGTGACGTCACTACGACCCCGCGCGAAAACTTAACTATAAGCGAGACGTTGCCAAGGCCTTTCGTTCTCGAGAAGGAACTTGGCAGCCGCTGCCTTTCACGGTAAAGGTGACGTTCCTGTTGCAAAGGCGTATTTCATTTGTAAGGGAGTACTGACACGATTTTGAGGCAACGCAAAAGGGACATTTGTCGTTTCGTTGGTACGCACTGATAACGCTCTCCACTAACTGGAGCCAGACAACACGCATGAAATATTTTTCTTTGATCTTAAAGTTTTCGTCGCTCAGCATCTGCAATCCACTCTCCCCGCAGTGGACATTATCACGACGAGTCAACAGAGTTCACTTGGTTTGCGAACTCTGAGTCCTGTATGCAGTCTAAACCGCAGAAGTCGCTGCCGGAGTCGTTGCACGACAATTTACTCATCGTCGTTTACGTGCAACATGTGCCACTAACTGCAGATGACAGAGCTACTGCTAGTACGTCGCGAGTTGCTGTCTCCCCGTGACCTCAGATTGTGTTTGCACGTCACTGCGAAGCCACCCCCTCGATACCGAAACCGAAAGTGTTTCTTTAAGGTAGCAGTATAAAGATATATTCAGTGAATTTCCAGGCACCACGATACTCTTTTTAGGGTTCTCGACACCAGTGTTTTATTTAGGTTAAGGGTTAAGGCTTTCACGCATAGCAGACGACAGGCACACTCCAGACGCGACACGCGCATACGCTTGAGACGTATGTATGACGTCAGTATGACGTCAATCCCAACAGAATCGCAGACATGCGGCGGGTTGCGTGTCGTCCCATTAGTATTCTTTGCGTACAAGATATATGAGCTTTGGAAGTACGACTGCAAGAAGCGCGTGAGCTTTGCATTACATTATACGTACCCTTACAAAAATGCAGATTGAGTTTTAATTGACCTGGAACCGAGCATGCATTGAGTCAATTGCAGGTCAATTCAACCGCATTGTCTATTGGGTCAGCTCGGTACAGATTTAATTGACTAAAGGTAAGAAAGCGCCAATTTACTCACACTCTATACGCATTAAATTGACTTTCAAAAAACTAAGTGTCAATTGACCCACACTGTATACGCGTTAAATTGACTTTCAATAAACTAAGTGTCAATTGACCCGCACTGTATATGCATTTAATTGACTTTCAAAAAACTAAGTGCCAATTGACTCACACTCTATACGCATTTAATTGGCTTTAAAAAAACTAAGTGCCAATTGACTCATACTCTTTACGCATTTAATTGACTTTAAAAAATCTAAGCGCCAATTTACTCACACTCTATACGCATTAAATTGTCTTTCAAACAACTAAGTGCCAATTGACTCGAACTCAACGTATGCATTATTGACCGGCTACTGAGCCCTCTCAATATAGCATGCAGTGCTACCTCAAGTTTTATGCTTCTCTAGCTTGCGATATGACATTTTACTTTCTTTTTGCATCACACAGGTGTAATGTCCCAATGTACCTGGAATTAGTTTTCTTGTTTATATATAATAATGTTCTATATAGCTACAAAAGCACCATGAAGCACGCATGTGCAGGGCATCTCCTTAGGTACAGGGCCAAGTTTCACCGCAGGGCCTCCCTCCCGGCCGCCCCCCTTTCTTCTTCGTTGTTGAGTACTAAAAAAAAGCAACGAAAAAACGAAAATTAAGCGAGCTAGGTGCTTTGATCGAAGGTCGCAAGATCGATGCTGCTGGTCCCCGCGGCTGTCGACGGGGTAAAGGGGAAGTTAACAGTTCTTTGAATGCAAGATCAAAGGTTTTTCTCACCATGAATTGTCAAAAAACATGCGTAGCCATATGACCCGCTATGACGGATCGTGTCGCGGTCAAGTGCGACACTTGCATTTGCTTCAATGATGCGCTAAAAGTTTGCCTTCCGAGATTAACAAAAATACCGTTGATGCAATGTTTATCGGAATGTGTATTCAATGCTTTGACAAGCAGTGTCCTTATTATTATTATTTTATTACTATTTATTCATGAGAAGTACGATAAAAATGCGGATCGAACACGTCGTGGTAGCCGGCTTACGCGAAAGGACTGCGGATTCGACGAACGCGTCCTTCAATGGTCGTGCATTTTTAAGCCGCTCTCCCCGTGGGGGGAAAAGGCGCGCCCTATTGTTCCGAAACTCGCCTGTCTGGTAAGTCGCGGGCGGTATTCTTTGCACGTGGCGGGGACCATGAGGGGTGAAGAATTCGGAGAACGCATGTCGGAAACTTCCACTGCACAGGTGCAAGGAGGCCCGTCTACTGTTGCGATCAAGAAAATAACGCGGGAAAAGATCAATCTGTATTTTATAGGGTGCTAATATTGCGCCATGAATACTTGAAATTTAGTTCACAAATAAGCTTCGCAGAATTTATTGGGAGTTACACCCGTGTAAATTTCTGACGGTCACTTTAGCTCTTGTGTATCCCTTCGCGCCGCACTTTCTTCTTCAGAATTGCTCACCAGCGTCGCGAGTGTGGTCGTGTTCGGCACTTGCGATCTCTCTTGCTCTGATTTCTTGGACAGCGAGTACCGCGATTTACACAGGCTATCAGCGAAAGTGTGAAGAAGCTACTTCGCTCATGTGCTGCAATTGTGGCCGTACATGGAAGTTTGTTTCGGCGGAACGGTTGTTCATCAGACCCAGCATCGCAACTTTCCTGCGGCAAAATGGACGACTCCATCGTGGCTTCCTTTCTGCAAAGCTGCAGAGACACACCGTCACCTTGATGTGCGATCAACATTTTCTGTATTTGCTGGATCTCCAAACCACGTGCATCTGTTGATTATCTTTGAAGGTAAGTTTATCATTTTCACTGCCTTCGTACGTTATATTCGAAAGTTATGAAACCTGAAAAAAAGTATTGTGCGTTGGCTGTTTTATCAGTATGCTACTACGTAACTATTGTGGTTTACATTATTAAACCGTCCTCTTCTACCTATTTCATTTTTTATGACATTTTCTCTCTTTTTTTTGTATTTCTTACAGGCAGGCTTCGCCCTGGTTATTCGGAAACAGGCGCAACGCCAACTAAATGATGGCATTCGTCTCTATTGGAGTTTTCATAAAAATAAATGTAGATGTTAACAGATCTGTGTTTTACATTTTGGCTTGAACACTTTACAGAACACCGAAGGTCAGCTGCAGCTTACACAATGAAGAAATCACAACATCGGCATCATTGTACATGTGCGTGTATGGTGTCGTTCATGTGAATAGTGGGCCCGTGTACTAATTTGCGACTTCTCTCCCAGTTTTTACATTGTTCGTACGATTGAACCATTGAAACATCAGCGCACGCCAGGAAAAACTCTCGCTAGGGCAAAGCATTGAAGGCGGCATGCAGAATTTCTTTCATGTTCGGCACAGTAAATTCGAATGATCAGCCTTATGGCTAGCAAATGCTTAAAAAATACACTGATAGCATGTAATGTATATTATTGGGTACCACTTCTAAAACATAACATTTAAGTGGCTAGTTTTCAAGAAATGTTGCAAATAGCCTACGTTCTTAAACGCGGAGGAACTCAGCCACCATTTTTCACAATTGCGTAACGCGCTTGCATACCAGATGCTTTTTACTGAACACAATAAGGGTTGAATATACACTCCCCTAAACTGTTTCAATTGAAACTGAGTACACACAGTCAATAGCTGGTCAATAGCTCCTTTTGACTCGCACAAAAGACGCTAAATTGACATGCAAAATATGATTTTCAATAGAAACACGGTGGCCAATATCCTTGTGTAACTCAATAGAAAAAGTCAATTGGCGCTCAATTGGCGCTCACAAAAGACGCTAAATTGACACGCAAAATATGATTTTCAATAGAAACACGGTGGCCAATATCCTTGTGTAACTCAATAGAAAAAGTCAATTGGCGCTCAATTTAAACACAATACATCCTATAGAGAAAAGTCAATTTAGCCTTAATTAAACCTCTATAAGCATTTTTGTAAGGGTATGGTCTAAAGCAGGTACAGATCCACGTGTCGCTTTCGGCGGGTCGTAATGGAGGCCTCTCTTCCATGCAGTTACATACTGCACGACAAAAACGAAATTTTCCCAGTTGTTCTTCGTGAAGTTCACATTCCGTTCACATTTCGCGGACAGCGAAGGAGTCTAGCAACTAGCCAAAATTTCGGTTTTTGCAAGCTTAATTTGTAATGTGCACAGGGTTCTTTTGTGTGTTTAATATTTCCATTCTCTTTTGCGCTACCAAACAATTACAAAATTTCACGAACACGCCTGCGGTTTAGCTCTTATTTAACTCTTGTAAGCATGTCGTTCTTCTTTGTTGTAGAAGTGGCGATATACGTATACATGCACTACAAATATCCTTTCACGCTGCGAAATTTCGCCAAGTACGACCGTCTATATAAATCAGTTCTGCGTAGATTTTTATACAGCGCATGAATGAGACCAGCCGGGACTGCAGTGAGGCAGCGTGCGTGTGTGTGTGTGTACTACACACTAGTACGAACGGTCCTACAGGGCCTGTTCGTGTCAACATTGCAGACCGAAAACACTGCAGCGCCCACAGAACACGCGCTGTGGTGTCACCATTGCCATCGTATACAGGCCCTT
Organism: Rhipicephalus sanguineus; assembly: GCF_013339695.2. NCBI lineage: Eukaryota > Metazoa > Arthropoda > Arachnida > Ixodida > Ixodidae > Rhipicephalus > Rhipicephalus sanguineus. Next base: position 40,807,278 of record NC_051179.1, on the reverse strand, counting down.
TTGCGTGTGCGCTGCTTTATGCTGTACAGCAGTGCTATGTTTTTTCACCAACATGCACACAAAGCGCGGATAACACACGCAGAAGGGCGATATAGTTGCTTTTAATGCATGATGCAATAAGCACCGCAAGCGGAACAGGGACGAAGGTAAGGTGATAGACGACACACACAGCGTTGCTTGTGTGTGTGTGTGTGTTCTTGTGCGAGCGTGTCTTGTGCGTGCATATCTGTCGTTTATTACTATCTTATGTCCCAGTTCCGGAGGTACACCAATTGCGTCACATCATCTATTTACGCTTACATACTCTAAAACAAACGAACTGAATAGTATAAACGAAACAGCGCTGGTGCAACGTTAAGCTTTACAGGCGAGCAAAGCTGCGTCTATAGTTACGTTCGTAGATACGTTAACTGCGAGAGCTGCCCCACTGCAAGAGATGTATCACATTAGCATCTGCATTTTATGCGTCACTGCGATCTATCTATAGACTGTATTCCACTCCTAAAACGTGCTTCGTGAGGTGTATGCGGCAAGTCTCTGCAATCTCGACGAGCGTGTTTCGGTTTATGCAGTGCTACGCTGGAAGCGTACACGAAGGTGCAGGCAAGCGAAGATCTCACGCGCTGTAAGTGGAGCCAGGCTAATATAGCAATGGATTTCGTCTACGTAACTTGGGTTCGAGCGAAGCCACGCTTCACGAAAGAACTCGACCTCGGATTCACAAAACAGGCTTGCGTAATTGTTGCCCACAGCAGCGAAATTGAACCAATCCTCGATCAGAACACGTCATTACAGCTAAGGTGGCAATTGAATGGCAAACAGCAATCACCAATGAAAATAATTTTAAAAAAATAAAGAAGTGGGTCCTGCGTCGTCAGAACCTTAGAACGAGAAGCAGGGACAGGCCAAACCTAGCGTTGGAAACAACGCGCGACTCTCAGTCCCACCCCACCATTTTTTTTTTTTTTTTCATCTATCCGTATGCTCCTACATTACACGCGGGAAAGAAAGCTTGTAACTTTCAGGCCACGCCAGCGCGCACCACCTCCTCCAGCCATCTCGGAGCGTCAGCAGCCTGTAAAACGTGACCAGTGGGCAACAAAGCAGTCAGCATAGAAGTGGGTGCACCGGGAAATTATTGTAGTGCACTCCACATAGCTGAGGTCGGGAACAGGTCAACTATACGCTACACAAAACGCAACCCGCGAGGAAGCAGAAGGCGTACGAAGCTATAGTTACAAAGAAACTATGCAGGACGACACCCTCGGTGTCTGTATAGTTCCAGAGCCTCCACGGTAGTGCGAACAGCCCCAACTGGAGGCCCCCGGACCGTTTTTTAATCGCTCAATCTCGCTCATTTCTGAGAGAGACACTCGCGCTGCCTATGCCACCAAAGCTAGGTCGAAATGAGGGGCATCTCTGGGAGCGTTCGAATGAGCGGTCCCCGGTACAAGGAGTTGGGCTCGGTTGTGGAGGAGAGGGAGGAAGCCAGAAATCAACGCTTTCGCTTAGAAAAAAAAAAAAAAAAAACTTCCGCAACGCGAGCGGCGTTCATAAAGGACCATTAGGAAAAACGCTGCTGCAGAAGAACGACGGTGCGTGCGGGGCGCCAACGAAGACGAAGTACGCAACTCCCGCCGCTCATTGGCCCTTCGTTAAAACCGCGTTCTCGCCGCCTCATTGCGTCGCCGCACCATTGCCGAATAACGAAATGACGGCGGCAAGGGAGGAAGGAAGAAGAAAAATGGTGCGCCCATTGCAAGAACCTTCTCCACAAAAAAACCTCTCGTTTTCCCGCTGCCTAAACGGACCAAACTCTCGAATCCGTCCTCTCACGCTCGCTCCCTGTTACGTTCTCTTAAATTGGCAGTTCAAAAGAGGACCACGAGAGCTTGCAGCGCTTTCACGTTAGGCCCGCTCAGCGCGCCCGGTTCCACACACAAAGGGCGTCTTCTCGGACGTCCTCCTCACCACCTCGCCTAGTTCCTCCGAGGGTGGTGCGCTTTAATTTTCACTTCCCTCTCACCGTCCGCTCCCTCCCTCTCCACCTCCCTCCAGTTATCTCCGCAAGAGTTTTACACACAGCGCTCGGCACTGGTCCTCCTCTCTTTTACTTAATCGCGCTCTATATATTTTCCTTTTTTTTCTTCGCAGCCTCTGTAAACGCTGTCTTTCGTCGCTCCCACCGCTCGAAGTTTCCTCTGCTTCTTTGTTTTTCTTTCTTTTTGTTTCTACGCAGCCGCGCACGCTTTTCTCCCCAAATGCCAACGACGACGACGAATTAACGGAGCACTTTTCGCCCCCGGAACACACACGAACGAACCTGCTGCGGACCACTCGAAAGAAGGCCCGAGTTCGTCCCCCCCCCCCCTCCATCCCAGTCTGTACTCCCATTTCACGTACAAACGCTCCTAACGCACCGATTTCCAGTCGTCTCTTTTAGCTGGCGCCTAGAAGAAGAAGAAGAAGAGAAAGAACGATAAGAAGTTGAAGCGGAAAAAGGGATAAAAGTGCCCCTTCTTTTTCGCCTCGTTTTAGGCACGCAACGAAGAGTTTTCTCGCAAAAAGTTCGCCCATCGTTCGGCTCACGCAAGTCTCCTGGCTCAATGTTCATCTCCTTAAAAGTGCGAAGAGGAGAGGAGGGCTCGAAGTGGCGAGAGAGTCAGTGAGACACACGCACACGTGTACGCACACGTGTGCGTATACGTCACTGGCGTAGCCAGGGGGGGGGGGGGGGGGGTCCAAACCCCCGAAATTGTTTAATTTTGCATGTGTGGAAATACAGCCACACATGCAAACGCGCACACGAACATACATAAAGTATGGTTGACCACTCCCCCCCCCCCAAGAAAAAAAGTATTTCTGGCTACGATAATGGCACATGTGTGTGTGTGTGTGTGTGTGTGTGTGTGTGTGTGTGTGTGTGTGTGTGTGTGTGTGTGTGTGTGTGTGTGTGTGCAGATGGTGTAGCACAGTGTGATGGTGGTACAGTGGCGCTAGGTGCTACTACGCACATATCAAACTCAGCACTGTACTACCCCCTCTCTCCATCCTCTAATCTCATCATCATGCTTCCTAGCTAGCTCAGCATCATCTCTCTACAAATTTCCGTCTCTTTTCTTGGTTTCGACGCGAGTCTAAAAGGAAATTCCGCCAGAGCCCCTAACGACAGCCGAGCACGTTCTCTGGAAGGCACGACGATGGGGCGAACGCGAGAGAAAAAAAGATTACCGACGAGGATTGGACGACGAGCTAGGCGCCGGCAGGGCTGGCACGAGACGTGCGTGTCATTAGAGAAGGCGCGTGCACGCACGAGAAGCAGCAGCAGCAGCGCACGAGCGAGCGAGTGAGCGAGCGTTTCGTCGTTTCTTACCACTCGCAGAGGCGAGGATGGCTTTAAGTTGGACCGTCAGTGAGGAAGCCGGCATGACGAGCGTTTCGCGTCCCGAGGCGCGAATCCGCGGGATGCTCTTATCACGTGCTTGTCGTATGTATGTTTCCTTCGCCAGTTTAATGCGTAGGAACGCGAAGAGAGATCATTTCAGGGGAATATTTGCCAGGAATTTGCAAAGTTGGAGCCGGAAAGTATCTCGCGACGGAGGAGGGAGAGCCGGCGCCTCTACGGATCTAACCTTGGTCGGTCGGCGCAGCTCTTACCGAACCTGCGCCGCATTCTAGATGTGACTGAAGCAACGGCAAACAGAAACACGCGCTGATTGCGTGCTTTCACGGAGTCGGAGTGAAGTGGTGAAACGTCATCGTTTTAAATGGGTCTGGCACTGAGACTGGTGGTATATATGGTTTCATGGCTGCAAAACAACGCGAAAAATGAAGACACAGAAAGGACAGTACGAAATTCAGCGCTGTCACCGTTTTACATTGGCGCTGACAATCAGCACATATTTGTCAGTATGGGGTTAGATCCATTCCTAATGTGTTGTTATATGGGCAGCTGTGCCAATGTCAAGGAATCTACAATATGGGTAAAGGCAGCACCGATGACTTTGACCAGTCAGATAAACGTCCCGAAATCAGCTTTCGATATCCAACCCAGCCCACGACATCAGTACTATAGGCATATGCCACAAAGGACCACGTGTTCACGGCGTTTGGTCGCACAATAGTGAAAGAGATGAATAAAGAGGATGGCATGGAAGTTATCCCGATCGCAATATCCGGTTCACTACACGATAAGGAAAATCTACCCGGCAGTAGTGTAATCTAAAAATTGACTCCCCCAATTTTCTCTCAAGCGGAACACGCTTGCAAGATGCATGACAAAATTTTCCGTATAGAGCTACTCGGCAGAGAGATAATAAACAAGCTTATTGTAAATCGAAAAGATCATTATTGGTTTGATAATGGGTCGGGTCGCTTAACTGGTCGCGTCGACATCTAAGGAAATGCTCGAAACGTGGTTATCTTTCTGACTCACTGTCAGTTCACTCGCGCATCTCATCCACAATGCCTGAACATTTCAAGACGTACGCGTGCATGCTTTTCCTACGGTCTCTCGATCGCTGGTGAGAAGAGAGACAGAAAATATTTGTATTTTGAGAACGTAGCTTGAGAGAGGCGCCCTTATGCCAAGATGCCTCGAGCTCGGACCGCGTCCTGTGCCCTCGGGACAAGCATTAGCTGATCCTTGAGGTCGGAGCTGGCCAAGGCTGTCCCAAAGCTCGCTAGTGTCAACCACATAATCACTTTATAGGGGCGCCAAGATATATTTACTCAGTCTAACCTCTGCCGTCATTGCTCACTATGCAGGGTTACGCCCATGCAGGGCTTTGACAATAGCGGAGGCTGAGGACCTCTGATATTGCATTCCAAGAAGTGTTTATTTCCCACCCATGACCCTGGCAAGGCGGGGACCAGAGGTAGGCCGTTGTGAGTAGCACTATATATATATGCTATTCACACGTGCTACTCACGATGACGTGCTGCACGTCGTCGCTTCCTTTTCATTTTTGCATCCATTACAAAGCTTGTTTCGTTTAGCACTCCACCAACGGAAGTGTGCGCTGCCGTGAAAATTCGCCCCCTCCCCCCCACCCCCTTAAGAACCGTGCGCACGCCTACGATGTCAACACATTCCCCTACCCAGCGAACCCGCTGCTGAGTCAGGATTCTTCCTCAGCTCTCAATGCCGCTGCTCTCTCCGTCACCCGCACATTTGCTTCGCCCACACGTCACAGCTGTATAGTTCCGAGCTTTTATCGACACTGCCATCCGCCTTTCATTAATTAAAAGACAACGGAGGTCTCACACATCCGCGGAGACAGCGAGAGGGTTAAACGAGCTGCGGAAAAAAAACAGCAACGCGTCGCACATTTATGTTCAGGGGGCTGGTTCGAAGTGGAAGCATCGGCTGCATGCCCTGCAGACTCGCCGCCTCAGCCGAGACGGCCCGCGGTGGCACACGAAAGGGACGGCCGAAGGTACGTATAACACCGAGGCATAGCTCCCACGGGTGTCGCGCCATCTTCTGTGGGAGCTGGGGGTGGAGTCTTCCAGGCACTATACGTTTCCCTAGCGTCCCATAACAAGCGGCGCCTCGCGAGCCATTTCCCTTCTCCCTGCGTGAGAATCCCTAACTTCCCGAGCACTGGAGTGCTTCTCCCTTTGTTCCCCTCTCCTCCACTGCCAATGCAGGGTCTGCCCGGAGCTTTATTAGCGCTCCTCTGTACGGCGAAGTGAGGTTGACGTGTTGGGTCGTGTTGGGGCAATGCGGACCAACTTTCCCAGCAGCACACATGGAGCACTTTATGCCATGGACTGCTCGCGTATGTACGTCCAGAGGTGTACACGTTGAAACACTTTACCGTTGTTCCGTCACACACTCTCTCTCTCTCTCTGTTAAGCCTATCTCTCTGTCCTTCACTCCCCCCTGGCCGCGGGAGACATCAGTTAAGATGTCCGCACGCGCGTAAACGCGAGGCAGTTACGACGCCCATGCCGTTCCTTGTCCTTCTTCACATTTCCCAAACAATAAATACTGCTACACTGTCGTGGATGCGACTTCACAAGATTTGTAGGCCAACATCAGTGTCGCGGCAGAATGCGAGTTGCGCGGGGACGTGGGTGGGGTCTGAAGAAACTGCCAAGTTCAGCCTCTTTCTTTTCGCCAACTGGCAACCTTGTACTATCGCGAACTCGCTCGGCTACGGGCATCCCTATCGAAATAAATTTAGTTCTTTTGTTCATCCCAAACGAAGCAGTTGGTTCTTTTTTGACCTGCGATAATTTCCTCAATATTTGGTGCCGAAACCCGGGAAGAAGTTATCGAACTTACCGTTGAGGCAGCTGGGTCAACAGACGTCGACAGCACAACGAGCTTGAGGAAAAGCAGCAACGATCCTCGGGCAAGAAACGGTCGACGAGGCGCTTCAACCAACAAGGCCTGACGACGCCACACCCAGCCGAAACCGACACCACTGCTCAAGGCAACGCATACGCCAGGCAACACAGAATCACAGACGCCAGGCATCGTAGACGCCAGGATGGACCGGCTCAAGCTAAAAAGGAGCGCCTTGAGAACTCAGGTGACCAAACTTATTTCCGAGGCAGAATTGTTCTTGGCGAGCCATGCGAACGACGGAGCTCTCAGTGTCTTGTCGGCCAGGCTAAGTGCACTCCAAATACAACTAAACGAAGTGGACAATGCCATTGAACCACTAGTTGTTGACGAAGACGCGGAGCAAAACTACATAAGAACTATCGAGTACAACGACCGGATCGTCGCATGCATCGCGAAACTCAGCCAAGAAGCCGAAGAGCAAAAGGCAAAAAAACAAGCGGAAATGGCCGCGACGCGGGCGCCGACCGACGGCCCTCCGAGGGCTGCGCAGACCCACGTTAAACTACCGAAGCTCGAGTTACAGCGATTTAGCGGCGCTTCCACGGAGTGGCAGTCCTTCTGGGAGCAGTTTGAGAGGGCGGTGCACGAAAACGACACCCTCTCCGACTCTGAGAAGTTTCTGTACTTGCGGGCGTCACTTTCTGGGAAGGCTGCTTCGGCCATCGACGGCATCCAGGTGACGGGAGCTAATTACAACACAGCCATCGAGCTCCTTAAAGAGCGCTTCGGTCGACGAGACGTGCTCATACAAGAACATCTAACTCAGTTGCTCGAGTTGCCACCAGTACGCAACGAGAATGAGGTTATCGGCCTACGTCGACTCTATGACCATCTGCAGCGCAACATAGCCGCTCTCGCAGCGCTTGGAGTCAAAACAGATGGCTACGGTGCCCTGCTCTGCTCCGCACTCTTGCGAATTCTGCCATCGGAACTAGTAGTCAACTACCACAAGGGACTCTCCGCTGACAGCAAGGAAGAGGGGATCGGCATCGAGAGTTTACGAGCTTTTCTCAAGACCGAAGTGGAGAGCCGAGAGAAGGCACTGCAGACTGGCCACAGCGAAGTAAAAGGATCCAGCTCAAAACATCGAGATAAAGAAAAAATCAGAACACCAAAAGGATCAGCGGCTTCGCTCTTCTCTGCGGGCAAATCGAAGCAGATCGATTCATGCGCATTTTGTGATGCAAAGAATCACACGACTCACGAGTGTCAGGCACAAATGTCACTCGATGAAAAGAAGAAACGACTCACTGCGGTTGGTCGCTGCTTCCGGTGCGGTGTAAAGGGACACATGTCGAAACAATGCCGCAACAAAAGGCTAAGTTGCAAGCACTGTGGCAGAAGACACCTGTCTCAAATGTGTGACCCCACCTGGAGGCAACCTGAGAACACAGCCGCAGAGTTGCACTCTTCAGCAGAACAGAAGTCGGAAAATGTGCCTACCGTGCTGCTCCAAACGGCCCAAGTATGGGCAGAAGGACGAGGGAGAGCTCTGACGCGCCTCCTCTTCGACGGGGGTAGCCAACGAAGTTTTGTCACAAAGAAGCTTTCCCGCGAACTGCAACTAGAGGTGATTGGTGAAGAGGACATCACAATCTACCCATTCGGAGGATCAGGCAACATTAGGGAGTTTTAGCTTGTAACGTATACTTCTTTACGTTACCGTGTTACCGGATACCGGATGGGATCTGCGCATGCGCGAACTTTTACGGAACGTAAAGGTTTACGGAACGTAAACTACTCGCCGGATAGGCTTTACGTTTACGGACCTATCTCGCAAATCCAGCTTCGTTCGTGGCTACTTGCGATGTCCGCTTCGCGGAGACTCCAGCCGCCGAGTCAAAATAAGCCTAAGTGCGAGCGCCACTTACGATGACCTTATTTCAGCCGGATTACCGAGGCTAGAGCGACGTAGAATTGGTAGAATACCGAATCCGCAAACGTGAGAGGCCTAAAGACTCTGACAGGCCCGACAGGCTGGATAGGTGGCGCCATCTAGCGGGGCCAAGGTGTACCAAGCGAGCACAAAATTGTTATTGCAGGCAGATCGGGCATTCTACTGCTAATGTAAATGCCTTGCAGCGTTATTTTTCCGAATGAGTTGCCTTTTTAATTATTTTTTCTCCTCAAGAACACTAAGCGAAAACAAACGTGCCCATGATTGTGGTTGCGAGAAGCGTCACAAGATGTCGACACCATCGCCCGGTAACCTGGTTGTGCTACACCCCTTCGCTGCACACGCTAAAAACCTCTCTTATGATTTTGCCGCAGCGTAATTCAATATTATCTAAATTAAATGTAGTTTAAATGCTGTTATCATCATCATTTAGTGGTTTGCGCAAACGTGAAGGTTTACGTACGTACGTAAAGGTTTACGTTTGGGCAGCTAAAAAACTTTACTAAAAGTCGCGTTCCGGAAAAACGGTAAACGTAATCCGGTAACGGTAACGTAAAGAAGTATACGTTACAAGCTAAAACTCCCTATTATCAAAGAAAAACGCAGAAGAGTGAAACTTTGGCTAAGAAGTCAGTATGACCGCAACGAGCACTTCATCGAAGCTCTCGAAATACCAGAAATCTGCTCTGATCAGCTGCGAGTACCTGAGAACATCATGCAAAAACTGCAAGCGGAAATAGATGAACTGGCAGACGTCACCGTTGCACCAGCCCACCTGGCGAGAAGCGGCATTGACATCCTTATCGGTGCCGACTATTACTGGTCGTTGGTGTATGGTGACTTCAAGAAGCTGCAGGGCACACTTGTTGCACTGAAGACCAAATTTGGATGGACGCTTCAAGGAGCCATTCCCTGCAGTAGCTCAGCTGCCTGCTGCTCAACCGCGGCAGTTCTTCGTGCTGGAGTGTCAGATGACACAACAAGTTTGACCAACGAGCTGAAATCATTCTGGGAGCTGGAGAGCATCGGAATTACTGACTCTTGTGCCCAAACGAACGAAAAAAGCCAAGAAATCATCAACATGTTCTCGACATCGATCAAGAAAACAGACAAGCGCTATGAGGTGGCATTACCATGGAAACCTCTGAACATTCATCTCGCTCACAACAAAGCGATCGCACAGAAGCGTTTGACAAGTCTCACGAAGAGGCTATCGAGAGATGAAACAACACTTATCGAGTATGACGCGGCTATCCGTCAGTACCTGGAGCAAGGGTTCGCCGAACGACTTCCACCGGAAGAAATCAATAACGACGAAAGCAGAATTTACTACATGCCTCACCGCGCTGTCTTCAGACCTGACAGCCTTTCAACAAAGATTAGGGTCGTATTTGATGCATCGTCTAGCGACACAGGATGTATCTCCCTGAACGAAGCCCTGGAGCCAGGACCGAACTTGAACCCAGACTTGCTGAAGGTGCTAATTAACTTCAGAATTCACCACATCGGACTAAGTGCAGACATTGAGAAGGCATTCCTGCAAATTTCAGTGACACCGGCAGATCGCGATGCCCTCCGATTCTTGTGGTATGAGCACTTTCCAACGAAGCAAGACCGAGATCCCGTGATAGAAGTCTGGAGAATGACACGAGTGCCCTTCGGTGTGACAAGCAGTCCGTTCCTTCTCGCAGCCACAGTGCGTCATCATTTGTCAACTACTGCGGGTGATTCACGCATCACTAAAACTATCAGTGAGAGCCTGTACGTGGATGACCTAATAACAGGAGCGGAGACAGAGGAGGACGCTATAGACTTCTACCGAGGTGCACGAGACGTCATGAATCGAGCAAGCATGACACTGCGCAAATGGAATTCAAATTCCAAGAAGCTGCAACAACTGTTCAACGACGAAGGAAACGGATGTGCCCTGAGCCACGTTGAGTGTCCGACATCAAGTGTCTCACGAGTCCTCGGACTTGTATGGGATAAGGACAGAGATCATCTGGCGTTTTCCATGAAGGCGATCTTGGATTTCTTGGATCGAAACAGCGACACGAAACGATTTATCCTTCAGGCATCAGCTCGTATATATGACCCGCTTGGTCTTATTTCTCCAGTCACAGTGACAACGAAACTCATGTTCCAAACCCTGTGGGAACTGGGTATTGAGTGGGACGCTCCTCTGCCTGAAGACGTCAAGACAGCTTGGACGCAGTGGCACACCCAGCTGCACTATTTAACGGACGTGACAGTGCCAAGACGATACGGTAGCTTGCCCAACGATAGCGGGAAAGAGGTGCACATTTTCACAGATGCGAGCCCCAAAGCTTACGGTGCAGTTGCGTATTTGCGCACCTATGGAGTCGAGGAAGCAGCGGTGACTCTTGTTCTTTCAAAGTCCCGAGTAGCACCGATTAAGAAATTGTCTCTTCCAAGACTGGAGCTGATGGGCATGGTGATCGGTGCACGACTGAAGGAGATAACTGATATTTATTCTCCAACCAAAGTTACGAAGACACGTAAAAACCCGACGTTTCGGAACCAGCTCGGTTCCTTCCTCAGGGGGGACTGCGGCGGCTTGGCAGCGGCCTCTTTAAGGCACTCTTGCGGCGGTTAACGACCCCACGCATTACCGAGGAGCGTAGCCCATGCGCATACACAGGGGGGAGAGTTCCGAGTGAACGGTTGATATTTTGAGTGGTCCTCTGTATATGCCACGACTCCAGTAGTAACCTCCTCCTCCACTTGGTTTCACTTTCGAGGATGGCGGTTCCGTTGAAGTCTATTCTGTGGTCAAACGTCTCTGCGTGCTCGGCGACGGCGCTGCGTTCTTTGTTGAGTTTACGGACGTCGTTGACGTGTTGCCTAATCCGTTCGGGAAAGTTTTTGGTCTCGCCGATGTATGACGAGGGGCAGTCGGCACACGGTATTTTGTAAACGACGCCGGGCGCCCTGTCTTTTGTTGGTCGGTCTTTCGGGCGGGGAAGGAAGCGGCCCAGCGTGCATGAAGGCACGTGCGCGATGTGCACGCCTTCTTTCCTAAAAAATCCGAGCCAACGCCTCGCTGGCTCCCTGGACGTATGGGACCGACACGCGTTTTGGAGAGCTGTTCGTCAATGCTGGCTGGGAGTCGCGTAACCTCTTTTTCTCTGCGCGGCGGGCGACGGATCGAATGAAATTTCTTGGATAAACCGTTTTTTCTGAGGTCCGCAATTACGCGGGCCTCTTCTTTCCGGCGTTCGGTGTCAGTGGAACATATCTTTTTGGCTCTCTGAAGTAATGTGGACACAACGGAGGCCTTGTGGGTGGAGGGATGGGACGAATCGTATTGAAGGTACCGGCCGGTGTGCGTCGGCTTCCTGTAAACGGAGAACTCCAAGTCACTGCCCCTTCTTGCCACCTGGACGTCGAGAAAGGGGAGGGTGCGGTCGCGTTCACACTCGACCGTGAACTGTATGGCTGGGTGAACGGAATTTAGGTGCAGTCTGAAGTTTTCAATTTCAGATGTCTTCACGACACAAAAGCAATCGTCCACGTAGCGAAGAAAGAGCTTGGGTCGCGGCGGGTGGGTGCGGACCTCAGAAAAAACGGTTATCCCAGAAATTTCATTCGATCCGTCGCCCGCCGCGCAGAGAAAAAGAGGTTACGCGACTCCCAGCCAGCATTGACGAACAGCTCTCCAAAACGCGTGTCGGTCCCATACGTCCAGGGAGCCAGCGAGGCGTTGGCTCGGATTTTTAGGAAAGAAGGCGTGCACATCGCGCACGTGCCTTCATGCACGCTGGGCCGCTTCCTTCCCCGCCCGAAAGACCGACCAACAAAAGACAGGGCGCCCGGCGTCGTTTACAAAATACCGTGTGCCGACTGCCCCTCGTCATACATCGGCGAGACCAAAAACTTTCCCGAACGGATTAGGCAACACGTCAACGACGTCCGTAAACTCAACAAAGAACGCAGCGCCGTCGCCGAGCACGCAGAGACGTTTGACCACAGAATAGACTTCAACGGAACCGCCATCCTCGAAAGTGAAACCAAGTGGAGGAGGAGGTTACTACTGGAGTCGTGGCATATACAGAGGACCACTCAAAATATCAACCGTTCACTCGGAACTCTCCCCCCTGTGTATGCGCATGGGGCTACGCTCCTCGGTAATGCGTGGGGTCGTTAACCGCCGCAAGAGTGCCTTAAAGAGGCCGCTGCCAAGCCGCCGCAGTCCCCCCCTGAGGAAGGAACCGAGCTGGTTCCGAAACGTCGGGTTTTTACGTGTCTTCGTAACTTTGGTTGGAGAATAAATATCAGTTATCTCAGTTTACTTACCCAACCAGACAGAATTCTGTCTAATGTTTACCTTCAATTCAATCAGCCAGGACTTCGGCCGCGATACCATGCAGCTAGTCAAGCGCTACATACGCATCAAGGAGGGAATATCAGTCTTCAAAACTCACCTGGACTTCAATCGCACCTGCAAAGATAGGAAAGTCGTCCCTCAAAGCCTACGCCTGAAACGCCCTGTCTCGACCCCCGAAGGTATGGAAATCGTCATGAGAGCAGAACAACGGCTGGTCAACGCCCGCCTGCACGAAATCAACGCCTCTCTACGGAAAAAGGAATTAGACCTGTTCTTCGCCAAGCGTAAACTTCAGCACCGCATCCCTGGATTGATGCCTCCGATCGACGCATTCGCGGACTCCGTGGCGGCGTCGTCTGCAGACAGGCATCGGACCGCGCAGGATAGGAAACTTTCTCACCTGTTGGACCGGGGTTCGCCCCAAGGCAACCCAAATCCCAGGTTTGTCACCAATTTGTCATCCCGCCCACTCACTAATCGGGAAACTTCTGTTCTGGCAAAGGGACACGGGTATAACGGGTCAACGACGCCCCGTTTATCGAAAGTCGTCGCGGCTGTAGAGGAAGCCGTCCAGAGTGTGAGGCCAAGCGCCAGAGAAGAAATTAGACTAAAATCAATTGGAATCCTTTCGAAATTGCCGTCACAAGGGAAAAAGAACTTGACCGCAGAAGAGAGCAAAGCCCTTCGGGAACTCCGACAAGATCAGAGCATTGTCATCCTCCCCGCTGACAAGGGCAACTCAACGGTGGTGTTGGACAGCCGGGACTATGACCGGAAGATTTCGGCCCTTTTAGAGGGTGACGCATATACGCAGCTAAAAAAAGGATCCGACGAAGCAAACTCAGACTCAGCTAAACAAGCTACTCTCCGAAATTTTCAAGCACCACCCACAATTAAAAGCACTCTACCTAAGTCTAATCTGCCGCAACGGCTCCGCACCGGGTTTCTACGGACTACCCAAAATTCACAAGCCTGGCGCCCCCCTCCGACCGATCGTCGACTTCACTTCCTCTCCATGCCGAGCCCTTTCAAGCTTCCTGCACCGAATCATCGCCCCTCTCACCCGGAATACCCCAACTCATGTCCGTGACTCCAGCCATTTCGTGCAGCTAGCATCAGAGGTGAGCATCGACGAAGACGAGAGCCTGGTCTCGTTCGACGTCGTATCTTTGTTCACCAATGTGCCGGTACCCTTATCTGTATCCTGTGCCCGTGCTTGCTCTTGAGGGTGACGATGGCTTGAGTCAAAGGACCCCACTCACTGTTGACGAACTCTGCCGCCTACTGGAATTCTGCCTGTCCAGCACGTATTTTTCCTACAAAGGAACAATCTTCAGGCAAAACAGTGGAACCGCAATGGGAGCCTCCATCTCCGTCACAATGGCAAACCTGACCATGGAACATATAGAAAGGGAAGCACTTGGCTCCTTCTCGCCGCGACCCAAGCTCTTTCTTCGCTACGTGGACGATTGCTTTTGTGTCGTGAAGACATCTGAAATTGAAAACTTCAGACTGCACCTAAATTCCGTTCACCCAGCCATACAGTTCACGGTCGAGTGTGAACGCGACCGCACCCTCCCCTTTCTCGACGTCCAGGTGGCAAGAAGGGGCAGTGACTTGGAGTTCTCCGTTTACAGGAAGCCGACGCACACCGGCCGGTACCTTCAATACGATTCGTCCCATCCCTCCACCCACAAGGCCTCCGTTGTGTCCACATTACTTCAGAGAGCCAAAAAGATATGTTCCACTGACACCGAACGCCGGAAAGAAGAGGCCCGCGTAATTGCGGACCTCAGAAAAAACGGTTATCCCAGAAATTTCATTCGATCCGTCGCCCGCCGCGCAGAGAAAAAGAGGTTACGCGACTCCCAGCCAGCATTGACGAACAGCTCTCCAAAACGCGTGTCGGTCCCATACGTCCAGGGAGCCAGCGAGGCGTTGGCTCGGATTTTTAGGAAAGAAGGCGTGCACATCGCGCACGTGCCTTCATGCACGCTGGGCCGCTTCCTTCCCCGCCCGAAAGACCGACCAACAAAAGACAGGGCGCCCGGCGTCGTTTACAAAATACCGTGTGCCGACTGCCCCTCGTCATACATCGGCGAGACCAAAAACTTTCCCGAACGGATTAGGCAACACGTCAACGACGTCCGTAAACTCAACAAAGAACGCAGCGCCGTCGCCGAGCACGCAGAGACGTTTGCATCCTCGAAAGTGAAACCAAGTGGAGGAGGAGGTTACTACTGGAGTCGTGGCATATACAGAGGACCACTCAAAATATCAACCGTTCACTCGGAACTCTCCCCCCTGTGTATGCGCATGGGCTACGCTCCTCGGTAATGCGTGGGGTCGTTAACCGCCGCAAGAGTGCCTTAAAGAGGCCGCTGCCAAGCCGCCGCAGTCCCCCCTGAGGAAGGAACCGAGCTGGTTCCGAAACGTCGGGTTTTTACGTGTCTTCGTAACTTTGGTTGGAGAATAAATATCAGTTATCTCAGTTTACTTACCCAACCAGACAGAATTCTGTCTAATGTTTACCTTCAATTCACGACTGAAGGAATATTTGGGGCAATCATTGGGTCTCCCAATTGACAAATGGTACATGTGGACAGACTCATCTATCGCACTGCATTGGGTACGAGGTTCCGCGCAACAATGGAAGCCCTTTGTCGCCAACCGAGTTTTGGAAATTCAGCAGCGAACGGATCCAGAGCTCTGGAATCACTGTCCTGGGAACGAAAATCCCGCCGACCTCCTGACGAGGGGAGTAACCCCGAGAGCACTCAAGTCAAGCTCGGTGTGGTGGAACGGGCCTGTCTGGCTTTCACAGCCATCTACTTGCTGGCCATGTCATGAAAACACTGCTGACATGAGCATCGCAGAGGAGGAAAGAAAGACACTTCGAGTTCACAACGTGACAGTGAGGGAATCCATGTTACCCCTGCAGAAATACAGCTCCCTCTCCAAACTGGTTCGAGTTACCGCTTGGGTACTGCGATTTGTTCACAACTCCAGGCATCCCAACGAGAAACGCGAGGGACATCTTACGACAGAGGAAGTGCAAGAGGCGCACACTTGTTTAATACTTCAAACACAATTGGAGGCCTTTCAAAATGAACTCCAATGTCTTCACTGCTCGATACGCTTGCCAAGTGATTCTCCGATACGTGATCTCAGCGTGTTCTGCGACGACGAGGGCGTGTTAAGAGTGGGAGGAAGGCTCAATGCTGCCGACATTTCCTACAACGTTAAGCATCCGATTGTCCTTCCGTCGAGGCATCCCATCACAGAACTTGTCATCAACGCAGCTCATCGCCGTCTCCTGCATGCTGGCGCGCTAGAGACTCTTACCGAACTGAGGGAGAAGTACTGGGTTGTGCGAGGAAGGCAGATGGTAAAAAAGGTGCTAAGGAAATGTGTGACGTGCAATCGTTTCAACAGCCGTGCTGCTACTGAGCCAGTCGCTCCTCTGCCTCGCGAAAGGGTGACACAAGCGCCACCCTTCGATGTAACAGGTGTAGATTTCGCTGGACCGCTGAACACGAAAGATCAAGGAAATAACAGAAAGTCTTACATCGTCATTTTCACGTGTGCAGTTACGCGCGCAATACACCTTGAACTGGTGACCGACATGTCGACATCGAACTTCCTGATGGCGTTCCGAAGATTCATCTCAAGAAGGGGGGTCTGTCGAGTCATCTTTTCTGACAACGCAAGGACTTTCAAGCGTGCTTCTAAGGACCTGCAGAAACTGTGGACCACAATACGAGGAGAAGACATCCAGAATTTCTTCTTAAACCACCAGATCCGCTGGAAGTTCATAATTGAGAAAGCGGCTTGGTGGGGCGGATTTTGGGAGAGAATGGTTCGTTCCGTGAAGACATCCCTGAAGAAGGTTTTGGGAAGCAGCTACTGCAATTTCGATGAGCTCACGACAATACTAATTGAAATCGAAGCTATCATCAACTCTCGACCCCTGACCTACGTCTACACAGACGCGAACGAACCCGAACCTTTAACACCGTCTCATTTCCTGGTAGGTCAGAGACTAACCACTCTTCCTGACAGCTGCTCCGCCGCTGAAGTGGTTCAGAAACCTGGTCAACTCACGCGTCGCTGGCGCTACCGCCTTAGAATGGCCGACCAGTTTTGGCGTCGGTGGCAAAAGGAGTACCTGACGAGTCTCCGATCGGCACATTTCGCTGTGCCGAGTTCGTCAAGTGCACTAAAGCAAGGAACCCTCGTCTTAGTTCATGAACAACATCTGCCGAGGCAGCTCTGGAAAACTGGAGAAGTGGCCGAAGTTCTTCTGGGACGTGATGGAAAGATCCGAGCCTGCCTGGTGCGCATGCCGAATGGAGCCACATTGAGAAGACCAGTTCAACTCTTATACCCCATGGAATACACGGACGAATGACCAGAGGCTCATTCCGGGGGGAGTATGAAGAAACTGCCAAGTTCAGCCTCTTTCTTTTCGCCAACTGGCAACCTTATACTATCGCGAACTCGCTCGGCTACGGGCATCCCTATCGAAATAAATTTAGTTCTTTTGTTCATCCCAAACGAAGCAGTTGGTTCTTTTTTGACCTGCGATAATTTCCTCAGGGTCCATTTCAGACCGAAACCACCAAGGAAGACGGGGGCACGCTCGATTTGATTGATTAGGCACGCGACCGAATCGTCGACAGCTAGTACCGGTAATCTTCGTAATTTACATGCTTTGGCCAACAAAACGTTCGCTCATTGACGTATACACAGCGGAACCGCGACATAGTAAAGTTGGTAAAACAATAGCACTCTTGACTTGAGCGAAGCTGGTTCATACTTGGTAACATGCATACGAGACTGATACGAAGACAAAATCTCTCGCATGTCTATGCGTGCCTTTCGCCTTCGACTCAGTCGCCCTGCATGTAGCCAATCACAGTCTCGTAGTGATGACGACAACTTATGGGGTCAACTTATGTGCATATAGAGTCACTACATGCGATTCACGCGCTGCCATGCGTATCTTCTCCCTCACTACAATCCTTGTGTTCAACGTCATTCAACACCGGGGATACAGCGAAGAAGATCGATAACTCGTATGTTTCAGGCAGAAAGTTCAGAACAGCCTGAAAATAACTTATGCCGTGCTAGTTTGAGAGATAACATCGTAAATTACACGCGCAATAATTCTTAATGATTATAGTCGCTATTCTTCCAGTGCTTCTGTAACGAAACTAACGCTTATATGACCTTGCTCTGTGCCAAATGTGTTCTCTATTGTATTAGTGTTTGATACCAATCCCCTCAATAATACCTCGGCCCTGATGGTACAGTGAATGAAATGAAATTGAGTAGATGTTTAATAAAATCTTATACCTTGACAAGCTATTCGAGAAAGACTTGCTCCACGAGTTGCACACGCACACACAAAAAGAAGTTGATGTACTTGCTGCCGCATCAAAAATTTACGCCGACTCATCTGTTGCAAGAACTTCTGAAAACTGGAGCCACCACAGTGCCTCCATCACTGCCATCTCTAATACTTACAAGAGAGACAATATAACCGCTAGCACTTGCCCCTCCTCCCTGAGAAGACCTCGGGCGATGTGAAAGCACCAAAATAAAATAAGTTAAAGGGACCGACAACCAACTTTTGTGGTACCCGTTTTCTTGAGTGCAATGGGAAGCTTACCGGTCAGAGCTTCTAATCACGGTGTGGTAACGCGGACAACGCCGTAAAACATTTGTAATCAGAGTTTTTCTATCTGCAGCGATTATGCAGTCTTAATATCACATGCTGCAAACAGTGAGAGGTGGGCGCGATAGCGATTATACGCCAGCAGTGGTGACAAGTTATGTCCTAAGTATGAAAAGGCAATACGTTTGCAAAGCCTGCGGTGCCGCGACTACTGCCTTCTAGCCTATTAAATTATTTTACAATAGTTATAGCATTTTTCTGGGGCTTCTTATAGAAGTACTTTGGCCGTACACAGGTCGCTTTATCACATTTTAGTCAAGCCAAGCCAAGCTAAGCCTTCGAAAACGAAACAAGTGGTAGGATACACCAGCAGTGCTGTTCATGATGTGGTAGCAATCCTCCACAGAACAGTAAGTCGATGGCATTTTGCGAACAGCAGCGCAAACTCGCGTGCTACTCTTCAAAAGTCCGATACGACGAGAGCAGACGAGAGTCGAGCTACGCGGGAAACGCCGCCGGACGCCGCGCGCATGCGCTGCAGCCTCCGTTTCACTGGAAGCCACGAAAGCAGCGCCGCATCTCATGCTTTACTTCTTTTACCTTAGAAACAAACGGGAATTGACAATAACATACATATTCAAATTTTCTGCCCTCGTTCTGGTGCGTCTAAAAGCATTAGACTACGTACAGTACAACAAAGTGCTTAAGATTGCATACGTCTGGTTCATGGCGCTCGCGCTAGGCTGCGCGACATACCGGTTTTTGTCACTTTTAAACGCGATTTAGAAATATAAATCCTACTCAGATCGCGAAAAGTATTCTGGAATCTGTCACTATAATTCACGCCCTTTTCACTTCCACCAGGATCTAATCACCCGTTCTGGCCAGTTGTCGGTCCCTTCAATAAATACAACTATCACCAGTGAACGCAGCGGTGACGTTTGCCTCCACGTCAACACGTCTCTCTTTTCTCGACGAAAATTACAACGGCAGCGTACATATCGCCACGCACGTATTCCTGCGACGATATCGCGCCTCGCAGCAACCGTGCGTGTGGCGCGCGTCTGTACGTGATTACTTTTTTTCGTAGCCCATTTTCGCGCGTTACTGTATAACAAACAACACAACGAAGCGTGGTTGTCGAACGGAAGCTCCACGCGCGATGCAAAAAAAAAAAAAAGCATGCAGCGCGCTACGATCTTTCTCTCCCGGCACGCGTTTTCGCATCGAGGCCGTTTCGCCCACGCAGCACGGCACGGCCGCCGCTGCCGCTTCGCCTTGGCCGAACGCTGCAGCCACGGCCGGCGGCCACAGTGGCGGCGGCCCGGCTCCCCATCGATTTCACCGCCCACCCCCTCTCCCTCCTCCATCTCACCCATTCTCTCACTCTGCATTGCTTATATACATTCGCCGACGACGAAGAGGCTTTTTAATATTAAAGGCAGCAGTCCGAGGAGCCGTGCGATTCCAAGAAAACAACGAAATGAAATGTAAGGCTCGCAACGAAATGGGCGCACGTTTTCTTTCGCTCTCCCCCTGAGAAGTGTTGTACGAGCGTGGCCCGACTGGGCTGGGTAAGGATAAGGAGGGGGGGATTCTTTTTTTTATCTTTTTCTTGCCGCAGCAAGCCTTGAAGCCCCGCGCACTTTACCCGAGCTTTTCGTGCCTCTCTGCGCGGACGGAGACGGGAAAGAATCACAAGAAGGGTTTCCAAAGCGCGCAGCACAGCCGGCCAGAGGCGGGAAAATCGAGCGACGTGTTGAAGCGGCACTTTGAAGGAGAGCCATCGCGAACGCGGCGCTGCACAGGGGATATGGGTGACATGCAAAAATAGAAATTATTGATACAGACTCCGTCGGTGTGAAGTAGCCACGGTCTTGATACAGCACTAGAGAGCATCCGAATAGACGGTACACAGAGAACGCACGCTTGGGCATGTTGGCAAATCATAGCAACTTTTAGCGCACGGCAGAGCACAATGCGGGAAGGAAGGAGACGAAGACATGTGCTCGGGTCGTTCCTTTCCGTCTTACGCTCTTTTGTGCACTACAATTCTGGTGGTACTGCATGCTATTCTATCATTTTTCACCCATTGGCGAAACTCGGAAACTTGCAGGTCTAATACCGACAGTGTATACTTGCGTGGGTACGCCGAGAAGTCAGTTCTCCAGTGCAGCAGCAGCTGTGTTCATGTCTTCACCCGTGGAAGTTTCACCACCGCTCATCGTTCACAAATCGCGGGTTGGGTTGGTTACGCATATGAAACATCTCGCGCGGCGATATGGCGCCGAAACGCTGACAACGATATCTTGGAACATTGCCACGGACGAACGACGCGGCCACTTCTCGTTGCATTGCTGTCCGCTTGAAATATGCGTTCTGACAGCCCATGGTGACCGCCCGAAAAGCGCCGAGCTCCCCTTCCTCTTTTCGGGAGACTTGAAATATGCGCCAATGACCGAACAAGAACCCCCCACCCCCCAATTCTCCGTCCCTTCCCACGATTTTTTTCTTCAACCTGTTCGGCGCTACAGAATCCTGCAGCAGCGGTTCCTAGGAGCCCAAGTTCCGAGAGTATTTTGATATGTGAAAGATTTCTCAGTACTTTTACAGTGTGGCACCTCGGATTGCACTCTGAGTTGTCACAAGTTGTCGGAACGTTTGAAGAACGTGGTAAAAGCAGTAAATGCATGCGTATTCAATAAAGTATCTCATTAACAGCGCAGGTCTGCATTCTTCTTAGAGGCTCTTGCACCGCCATCTTGAATATTGGTCTGCGACTGAGCAAGCTCCCTCCCCTCCAAATCTTGTCCGGTTAGCTTTCACCGTAGGGGTGGGGGGGGCGGAGGGGCTTGCTCGGGATTTCACCGAGGAAGCGACCTCGGAGCCCCACTCGTCCTGTCTAGTTCACCCTGCTCGTGTTCTTTGCGCTTCTAAATACTTTCATGGAACCCACTAAACCGATGTCCATTTTCGGTTGCAAGAAGCTAGGGTACAGGGAAGTGAGAAGGGAGGTCGAAGGGATTGGTGGAACCCGTTCGGTCCGACACGCCAATATGAGAGACCGGCTAGCGGTTAGCTGAGAAAGGAAAAAAAGGCTGCGCGAAAGGAGCGCCGAGTCAAGCAACAACTCTCCGCGCTATTTTCCATTGTCCCATAGGAGCACGCACTGTGCTTTCTGCCGATGCGCTACAGCTGAGGCGAGCCAAAGCAGGCGAGCGCAGGTCGTAGGTAGCGCATGCGTGCATCTTTGCAGTCCCCCGTACCAGGGAAATGTTATTTATGGCTTTTACACCCCCCCCCCCCCCCCCAAGCACTTTCATACCCCTTCCCTTTTGTTTGCCCCCTACCAAGGAAGAAAAAAAAAAGAGCGCTTATCCAGCACTTTGCTTGGGGGGGCGCACAACAGGGAACCGCCTTTCAAGCTTCCATGGCTATGTTCTTTTTTTTTTCAACCTCCTCGACCCCATGCAGCCATGTGCGTCTCTTGGGAAGCTAGCCCTCGATGTTCCAAGCCATGGCATACGTCTTCACCGACGATCGGGTCTGTTCACGTGCGCTTATGGGAGACAAAATGCACCAAGGAAACAAAAGACGCGACAAATCTCCGAGTCTCGTTCTTCTTCTTATCCTACAATATGCGTCTTGCTTCTCATAGGCAGCGCGCGTGAAGCACCGATCAACGCGTTTTACGAATTCGGTCGAACGAAAGCTGCACCGTAACCTCGACAGCTCCGAAGTCTGCGAAATATAGTTCAGCAAGTAGTTCGTTAACGAGGGTTTTCGAAAACAACTGACGCGTGATCGCTGCGGCGAGACATTCTTCCGTCTCGATCGGTTCCACGAAAGCAATGCAGCTGGCGGGCGGCCGACGAGGCTGGTGCAACATGCGTTTGGTTTGTAACTGCGCAGACTCGTTAGGTCAGGTACGGCAAGAAGTCCGCGGAAGAGTATGGTTCGCCCGTCGAGAAGGCGTGAGAGCTTCGGTCTCCCAGGTCCTGAGGATGTTGCGATGGTGCTCCGTGCTCCCTCACGGGCTGCAGAAATGAGCATCCTCATATCAATCACAACTGCTCTCCGAACGCTGTTTTCGTGTTGTACGGTTAGTTGCCGGACGATGGTAGCGAGAAATTATAGCATGGAAGAAGCTGCGCACTTGAAAAAGAAAACACTTCACACACACACAGACAAGCACAACGAAATGCAAAATAGAACGAAAAAGAAAAAAAAATTTGAAGCGATAGAAATTGACAAATGGAAGGAGAGGTCTATTAGTCACCCCTCGATAATGTTATTTTGTGAAAACGCGCCATGTGTTGGACTTTGATTATTTCTACATTGTCGACATTCGTCATCCTTGCGTGCGTTGCTTGTTTTCGTGATGTTTTTTTTTTTTTTCCGCGTCTCGCTGGTTGCAGAATCGCGTGCGCTTGTCAGGCGATTTGCAATTGCACACCGCAAAAATTTACGCCAGCTGTGAAATACAAAACACATTTTTTTTTATTGCGATATATGTTGTGCGTATTTTCGATCAGCTTACAGCGCAAAAACGACGAGGACACAGACCAAGAATGCGACGACACGAGCGCTGACTCTCAACTCAGTTGAGAGTCAGCGCTCGTGTCGTCGCATTCTTGGTCTGTGTCCTCGTCGTTTTTGCGCTGTAAGCTGATCGAAAATGAACTATAACCAACTAGCCCAGATTTCCCTTCTTATATGTTGTGCGTATAATGTGTTTAGACGTGGGCCGTAAGAGTGGTGTTGAGTACGAAGTGAAGCATGTGTCTCGTGGAATGTGTTATCATGTATCCAGCGGCCATAGCTGGTCCTGTCACTGTAGCGAAGGCCGTCATGCAGTAGACGGGAGCGTTATTCCGATTATAACCCTTGGCATGCCCATATAAGATGACATGCATCTGCTTGCATCACTGGAACAGAACATTACTTGGTTACTGTAAAACTAGTGCTCTGTTCGGCCTCGGTGATCTCAGTGCTGGAAGGTGAGACAGAGACCACTTCGCTCAGGTTTCCGCTTCCGGTGACCCACTAATACGCAAGCGCTAAGTCATTGCGGGCAAACTAAAACGCTTTCTTATGAAGGGGAGTTGTGCGATTTAGTAAGCGTGGCGACTTCGATAGCAACGTGAGCCAAGCAATCAGTCGTGCATACAGTAAGTACCACCGACTTTTGAAAGTTAACTGTTGAAAATCGCGTCACATACACATAAGACGCAGGCAAATTAAACGAACAGGCGCTGCTCGTTGACTCGCATGCACCCTTGTCTATCGCTGTCAACTCGTCCGTAAGCGATGTACATGCGCACATCGCTTACGGTAATTTACACGCAGCATATATTGCACGCGCAGGCTGGCAGCAATCTTTGAACTTGCAAGAACTATCGAACGAAGCATGCCTAAATTTCAGACCACGGTGACTTACTTGTGCGAGCTTGCGGTTCCCTGTTTACGGTACTTCCAAGAATTTTTCCGCATAAACTTGGTCGAAGCAAGTACAGTACTCGCGGATAGAGAGCGCGAAAATTTAGGCCTAAGTAAAGCGCGTACTTTCGTTTGCAGCGTCTACAGTTCCGCGTAATTTTCACTCGAACGCTTACATCAGAGACAACATTACATTTAGCGGTCATGCAGCGACATGACGCGGTTATCACCAGCAATTCGTGTTTGAATATGCGAGTGCTGTACTTGATGGTAAGGTATTGCACTGTCGGTATGTGTAATTGTGTATTAGTGGGAGTGGGTAGAAATCGGGCCGCTTGCTGGGCGAAAACATTCGGCCATGGTCGGTAAAAGTTTGTCCACTACCCCAGCCGGCTGGCATAGGTACAGTCGGAATTACACATAAAAGTAATTTGCTGGACGAGTCGGTACATGTATTTGTGTGGGAGACGAAGAACAGAGAAAGTTTACGAAGACAACAAAAGCGTCCGGAGCCATCCACAGGAACGAATTATCTCGCCAAATCGCCTTACTTCTTTTCGTATACACTTCCCGCTCGTATTTTCGCATTAGTTTCTCTTTTTTTTTTGCCTTTTTTTTTCTTCCTGGTACGTATTTGTAGCAACCTTGGCATGCGTGATCACATTCTTCAACGCTGCTTGAAACTTTTCTTTCGCGAACAGAACCCATTTTTCGTAAAAGCTCGATGTAACGTTCGCAGTATAGAAGAGCGAGCCCAAATTCAAAGCATTCACGAAGGGCCTTGAAGTGTTTTTCGAATTTTTCGTCGTGATGTTAAAACTTCGGAAGCCACGCAGGTGCTTCGCCAGGACGCGGTTCTGTCGAATCAGCCGCCAGGAGAATCGGCCACTGAACTCACGGCAAACCCACGACTGCGGTACAATGTTATAACGATTTCGTTTGCGAGATTCTATGCTTTTCATGTATCATCCATGCATCGCTCATGACTCGCCAATACCGGTGATGACGTAGGCGGCGTGCAAAGCCACGGCACCACCAATGAAACGCGAAAAGAGAATACATTTGTAATAGAATCGCTACATTATATACGCACAGTATTACACATTCGGCGCTGCTATAGCGAATACCTCGAAACAACAGCAGCGATCGCACACACAAGAGAGGTTCAACTCACGAAATGAGCACATAAACATTATACATGCACTTGCTTGCAACTGTGCATTCATGAGAAAAATTCGTGTAACAAGAAAATTGCACGGGCCTTTGTATTCATCGCGGAAGAGCTTTCTTCCATGATGAATCACTGTGGACCAATTAGCGCTACTTCATTTCGTTCTGACTTTGTGTATTCACACACTCCCGCTCCCGTGTTCGGGAATATTCCGACGCTGCGTAGAGGAATACGCCGTGCCAGTTGCGAGAAAACTACGCTGCATTTTCTTTCGCTCACTGCCGATCATTGTGAAATGGAACATCAACGCGTTTCGTCTACGAATATTGAGAAGTTATTTCTCGGAACTGATGCTATAGGCAAATGCATGACACGTCTCTATACGCCGTGTATTCCTCATTTACGTTCACCAGCGTCGAATATATGTAGTAGCCTATAAGGTTTATTGAATACCTCGCACTCTCTGTGTCTGGGAGCGATGCAAGCGCGAGGTCACAGACAGGCCTGTTTTTGCTGAGTCTATATATTGGTATACGCAAATTGTACACAAGGACACAGTAAAATAAATACGGACAACTGTGTACCTACTGTGTCCTTGTGTACCAATTTACCTTTCAAGCATGCACCAACTCGTCCAGCAACAAGTTTCATGCAATATATATACACGCGCGCTGTCTGTTCTGTCTTCTTTGTTTGTTTGTTTGCGTTGTGCCAGTACGACATACACACTGTATACTGCCAGAAATAACGGATAAGGCGAGCAAAGCAGTCATTTTGCTGCATGTACCTTCACTGATTGCACCTGTCGCTCTGTCCTTCACGCGGTTGTTTGAGCATTTTGAGGCAATCGTACTCGACGCACTCGAAGTGCTGCGTTCGAGTTTAGAAGCGCACACCGGGACACGACAGGCATCGCATCTGCGAAATCGGCACGCCGCCGCTCCCCTCTCTCTTCGCAACGAGAACAAGAAGAAGTGGCATCAAACGTGAGTTTCACATCCATTAAGTTTCAGAAACAGGGCGCACTAGCTAGTGGGGAAACCACTACACAAGCAATCAGTGCGAGCATAAAAAAGCCCTCGCCAGCTGGCCCACGCAGGGGTCTTCCCCCCTAATTGGCCCTGACGCATTTCCAACGCCGCCACTTCCAATTTTCACCGGCGCCCATCACACGTGCGCAACAACCTTTTGGCGAGAGCGACGTGCCGTTGCGTTCTGCGGATGATAAACCGCATCGGGCTGTCCGTCGTGGTGACGTTTCGAATCCAATTCCGCATTTCCCTCTCTCCCTCAGCCGGTCGGTTGCAACCACCACGTCTGACCAAATCAAGCGGCGCCTGCGCACGGGAGGCTGATAACGAACTGTATGTAGGTACGAGGGACAATCGGCCGTCCGCGAGATTCCACAGCTGCGTATAAAAACCTCAACCAGAAGTTGCCGAAATCGCGTCTCGACGGCTTCAAGAGACCGCGCAGTGCGAGTGGCAGCACCGACAGTGAAATGAACGACGACGACTTCAACCTCGGACTACGCGCACAGCGCGAGTGACGAGTGTGACCGCTGAGACAAGGAGCGAGTGGACAGGCAAGACTGACCCAACAAAACACAGCGACGCTTCGTACAACGTGCGAGCGATGCGACGGCAGCGGCGGCGTCTTCAAAGAAACCAAATGCACGCCGCCGCCTGCTGTCGCTACCGGCCGTGGGGTCATGGCGGTCTCGTCAAAGCTTTGGCTTCTGCTGTGGCATTATACACGGCCGGTGCAATGGCGGTGATGAATGTCCTCGCGCGTCATGAAGGATTGTGTGTGCGCGAGCGCGGGCTCAGAGGATGCGTGCGGCAGGGCTATGCAGACCCGAGAGTTTGTATACATTGTAACAAACGGCGTGCACTTGTCCGCGGCTGGCGTGGCTAGCTCGATCTTGCGACGTGTACCCAGCGTGGGTTAGTAGATTTTCGTTCTTGTCGTGAGACCTGTGCGTGCCGGAAAAGAAAAAGGAATCCCCCGCGGCTCGACATATGGCACGTATAGAGGCAGGCTCCGAAGGTGGAGATAAAGGTTGGCGCGGCATCGCGGTGCATTCGCATACACGCAAGGGCCGACTTCGCAGTGCGTTTTTGTTCGGAAGTGCTCTTTTCACATTGGCCGGCTTCAGTGGTAATGATATGCCCCTTAACACGATTGGTCGAAATGTTACTCTTACGAACGGTTCAATACAGCGTAAGCACAGGTAACGAGGCATTGCGGCGCATTCATATACACGTGAGGACGTACTTCAAGATCTGTTTCATGCAGAAGTGCTTTTTTCGCCATTGACCGGCTTCTGTGGTAATAATATGCCTCTTAACAGGATTGGTTCAAATCTCCTCTTACGAAGAGTTCTATACAACGTAAGCACAATAGGCTACCGCATGTGCGTCGTTCGACCGCTTGGTGACATTGTATAGACGCAAAAAAAAAAAAGCAAATGTCATTTAAATGTACACTACAAATCAGGGGGCGTAGCAAGAGGCACATGCCCCTTTCCGAAATTTCTGTCTGCAACGTTGGTACACATACATTTAATTTAGTTGACACTTTGCAAAAATATGTAAGTTGGCTTTTTCGCAGATGCTTTTCTCGCTAGCCAGTAGTGGAGAGAGGGGGCACTGACCCCCCTTCCCCTACTGGCTACGCCAATGACGTAGAGACGTCAAATTAACCAGGTCACAATACACCCTACAACCGCTTTCATGCGTACGCATCTACTGCATGTACACCTTTCATTTAATTGCGAATACGAAACGGTAACGTTAAAACACAAGATGGCGGCCCTCAAACGCATCTGTAAAACGGTCTACACGGAGAAAATCAGGTCGCCGGAAACGCAGGCGATGGGAACGCGTTTCACGTTCTTTCTTGTATACCCTTTACCATCGCCTTTTTCCAAAAAGTTCGAGCCTCGGCCATTTCTGATAGATATTCGCAAAAAACGTTCACGCGAAAGCTGTTAAATGGCTCGCACGACTCGACGACCTATGTACGTTCGATCTTACTGCAGAGGGCTGGCGTATAAAACCCATACTTGGCTTGCCCTAGTGACTGTACAGCCTTAAAAATGTAACGAAAGGAAAATCGCAGTTTCTTGGGCGTCTTCATACAACGTAGCGTTTGTATACTCACTAAATTCCGCAAGCGCAACGTGACTGCAGTTGATATTGCGTCATCAACACAGCGACATATACCTACCTATTCACCTTAGAAATTGTTCTCTAGATAATTTCTGCTCGAGTAATATTGAATCCTGATGTATGCTCCTGCATCCTTTTATGCATGTGTGTCCTTGTTTATCTAGCTTTTTTTTTACGGCGAACCTAGCTATGACGTGAGAAAATGTGGCGGTCTGTGAGTGCGGAGAATAGAAGCAATGACAGCATACGCTACCTTGAAGGGTTTCCGCGCTTGCACTAATTTTTATTCAGGTTTTGTAAGCATTTGTATAGCTAGGGATGACACCCGCCGAAGCATGAATTGCTAGCCATAAAATCCTTGAAATCATGTAGGTGTGCTTACTATGCTTTAAGCTATAGCGTCACCAGACGCAAAGTTTGAAGCACGCATCTCTTAAATGTGGTGATGAGCTGCAACAGAAGACACTTCGACAGATCCCAGCTCGCGACAAACAAACGAGGCCTCAGGTTTGAGCTTCGCTGGTTGAACCATCTGAGCAGAGCGCTTGGACGATGAGTGTTTTTTTTTTCTTTATATTTTCTTTATCCAGCTCTTGCGTCATTGTTTATCTCGTTATATTGTTGTTTTCGATCACGCTGACCTATATACGCGTATATTGCAGTGCCATGTGCATGTCGGTATCGCCGACTGGTTCGTGAAGAGGGGGACTAGTACGCACACCTGTCAAGCCGGCCGTCTCTTGCAGGATCTAAATTAAACCAGCGCAAGAAAACGCAAACAACAGGAAGAACAAACACACAGAACACAAGCGCTGACTCTCAACTAAAATATGTTTAATGAAAACGCGACGCAGATAAGGTCAAATTACCACGGGACCAATATCAAGAACACGTACACATCGGCCAATCATCAAAATTTGCACGCGACGCACCTTTCTCTTTATACAGTCAGCGCATTTGTCACTTGTCGAGAAACAATATCTTTTTTCTGTTACAGCGATCGATGGATGGCTGATGCAGTTATCTTTTTCTTGCTTAATGTGGTATGTGATCAAGCGAGTTACATTACTTTTATGTCTCGCGACATTGCTAGTGTTATTACATTCTGGGATACACACACATTCGTGGCAGTGTATACCCCCAAGTGAGTTATCTCATAGCAGCAGCTTTCACCTGCAAGTTTCCTGAAGTTGAATGTTTTTGGGCTCACTGTCAACTATAGCACCAAAAGCTGAACAAAAACGCGCGCCTCGTCCATGCCGCCACGACCATTCTTGTAGTTTGTGTTTGAGTAGAATGTCTTTTCTGTCTTCTTGACCCGCATGGTGGAACGGGACTGTGATTTCCGATTTCTGACTCAAAATGCGAGCCGATCTCGAAGGCAGTGCTGCCTTCCATTCAAAACACCGAGCGAGTCTCGGAGGTCGCGCGACCAAATTGGCCGCAAATGTTCCAGCACACCGATGCAGCAAGGAGCGACTGTTCGGGATCGTGCATGTTACTTGCGGCTCGAATTCGCACTTGCGCGACTACAAAATCGAGCGGCGATCCAAAATCAACAGTCGCGCGTCGACCAAAAGCGACAAATCGCTTTTGCTAATTGTGCGTGCCATTTGCGACCAACTTGGTCGCGCTGCTTTCTCAGAGTCGCTGGTGTGAACGAGCTCTTACACAGCGTCGTTTCACCAAGTCACGTGACTCCAACTACCGCATTTACTTGCACACCACCAGCACTAGTTAGCACTGCCTATACTACTGACACTTTTCAAAAATCTGCAAGTTGCTTTCCACACAAGAACTCCCTTTCACAGACTATTTCTCTCACTCCATATTGCAGCGCGAGTACCACAAGGGCTTTACAAAAGTTACTGTAGCAATGTCGCGCCTCATAGTAAGCTCTACTGTGTGCAGAGAGCACTAATGATACTAGTGATGATAACAATAATAATAATTTTTATTTGAACAATAATATGAACCATCTGGCGGCGTGCTGGTTTTGGAACGTAAAAACCCCAGCGATTATAAATAATGTGGTGACGCGCAAGGCTGAAGACGGGAAGGAAATCCATAACGAAAGGCAGGGACGAGTATTGATTCAGGGGGAAAAATATGTTTGTTCTGCTAGTCTGTGGTCGAGGCAGTTCGTTTGGAAATTATACTTACTCGCGCATGCGTAGTAACTATTTTGCAAAGCGTCAATTGACTGACTAAAGGACTGTAGACACTGGCGGCTAGCGGCTGTTCTAACACCGACATCGTCTTCAATCTCCGTCCAACGACTGAGCCGTCCACCAATATTTTTAATGTATCAGGAAACGAAGATTTAAAAAACAATTAGATTGGAGTTTGACAGCGTATTTCCTTATGTGCGAAAGTGCGTCTCGAAGTTCTGCATTCGGGCACGCACACGTACGTATCTCCAACGTCATTCATCAAAAAAAAAAAAAAAAAGCCAGAGAACGCTACAGCTGTCAAAATTAAGGTCGCGCAAATAATCACTGACTGCGTACGGAACAAAACGCGTCGCTCTTTCAGATGATCACGCTCGGCGTGTCTGCCTTTTTCAAGAAGGAATTTCGAGAAAAGGACAACTCTCACTGTCGCACGCCGCTGTTTGTGACATTAGACGGGCAGCGGCGGCAGCAGGAATTTTCCATGCGGACTGAAAATGACCTGCCACGCCACATACAGACATTTCAAGCATGCGTGGTGTCGTTTACTCGACGAAATATATACACTCAAAGATAAGAAAAAAAAGGAGTAATTTGACTCTTTTTCGAGAGTTCTGACTCGCCACGATATGACTCTCTTTAGAGAGACACGTGAACTCTCTTAGGAGATTGTTAAAAATCACGTGAAGGATCATGGAACCCCAAAAGAGAGTTAAGCTACCTCTCTTAAGAGAGTCATACGTGGAAAGTCAGGAATCCCTGAAAGGAGAAACAAATACTCTTTTTTGTTGTTCGTAGAGAGTATCAACAAAGTGCATTGCCTCGCACGCTGCGCTTAGTTCACCCAAAATGCAGCTCGCACCCTTCGGGAAGTCTTTGCGTCCCACAGCACTAATCGTCATGTGGCTCACTTGGGCGTGCCTTTCTTGAAAACTCGGCGCTCGCCACTTTTCTACCTATAATACTATGTCACGCTGATAGCGTGTGCATGCCGTTGGTGTGACAGGTGATTGCTATTGTTGCGGGACAAAAGAAAAGACTCCCCAAATATACCGTTTTTAGAGTGCAGTAACACAAAAGTCACGCTAAAATATCTAGTGGAAATGAATGGCCGTCTTCTGGCCAATCAAAATGGTTAACCCTAGCAAAGGCAGGTGGACCCTTGCCGTAGTGATGTCGCTAAGAGAAGAATCCCGAGAAAAAGAAAAAAAAAAAAAGAATTTGTTACCTCAAACTACCGAAATTTTCTCACCTATCTGTTACTGACGCACATCGAAAAGGTGCACCATATAGCGCTCGTGCTACGCGTTCTTCTCAATGCGCTGACGTCGTTTTCCACGCCCATTATATGTATGAAGGCGAAATACTCGGAAATATCGTCGCTACGGCGAAGGAAAACTACGTCCTAAAGAATCGCGTTCAAAACGCGTCCTTTTCTGTATGTCGCTTTCTGAAAAAGGCGCTGACATACGTGAACGCCAAATTCACACCGGCGACTCACAGGGAGGGATCACGTGACTAGGGCGGTCGCAAATGTTATACGAGCACACTGAGTTGCAAGCGATCGCTTTGGTCGGAAAGCGACGGCAAAATCGAGCGGCGAAGCGACTCGTCCAAAACCACCGCTTTTCGACCAAGTAGCTCCCTAGTTAAGCAACGCCTAGAACTCCCTACTATGGAAAACTGTTCTGCGAAGGGCTTCCGTCGTCCATGCAGGTATTTAGGTAAAAAACTGAAACACAATGCCGCTTACAAAACCTGAGCTTGTTGAAGCCGTACAGGTGGCGATACCCTACTATGGAAAACTGTTCTGCGAAGGGCTTCCGTCGTCCATGCAGGTATTTTAGTAAAAACTGGAAACACAATGCCGCTTACAAAACCTGAGCTTGTTGAAGCCGTACAGGTGGCGATATTCTGTCAGCGTTCTAAGGGACGCGAGAATTTCTTTCTATCTATCTCCCACATCGTTCCTGTACTTCAGTAAGGCTGGCCTCCCTTCATTCTTTGTGCCACCCCAACGTTGTGCGGCCTCTGCTAAGGCCAAAGGCCCCCAAATCGCTGAAAACCGGAAAAGCAGGACAGCAGCATAAAGCGGTTCCCGCAGGAGAAGGCGTTGAGTCTGCCGGCTAGTGTTCGTAGAGTACAAGTTTCATTTTGCGGTGCCATCCCGCCCGCGCACTGTGGTTCACTTGCAGACGACCCGACTGGAATGTCTCACCACCATCCTTGGAGGAGGAGGGCGAATCGACTCAAGCCGTGACTTGAGGTCGTCGAAGCATGCAGAGAAAGCACAGTGCTTACAAAGCGCGTTGCTACTGCTGACTACTGCGTCAGTGATAGCGAGTCCACCCGTTTACAAAGGGTGCATTGACCAGAAATATCTTATCTTACGGCCTCAGTATCGCCGGCATCGGCCGCCAGGGATACCAGGAATATGAGAATTCGCAGATCACATGGACGCGCTCAAACGTCTCCCTTCTAATGTACTTTTTCAACGAAGGCTCCCTGAGTGCCGCCATAACCACCTCTGGGCAGTTGTATATATGCGTGACCCCCCCCCTCCCCCCCCCCCCCAAAAAAAATGCACTGCTGGGCTTGATTTTGATGCCCTACTCGCTAGGTTCGTGTGTTCTGGAGCTACTGTCGATTCTAGAAAACAACACTGACGGGTGCCTACTGAGCGCCAAATCATCCTGCTTGTGCACACAAGTCGTCAGGAACGATCCACAAGCCCGCCTCCTCAAGCCCGTTATTAAAATGATGAACATGTTCTTCGCTAAGATCGTAAGAGGGAAAAAATTCTAGCCAATCCCGGTACTGCATATGTCGTTGGCGAAGGCGACCGACCAATGACAAATAAGAACTTACGCACACTGAATGCCACCAACATTACGTAGGAAAAGAGCTCCGGGAAGTATCTGGAGCATCACCCTATACGAGCTTGCATGAACGGCACGTAGGCTTTAAAAAGCTGGCTCGACAAATGTCCGCAAGAGTACTGCCTACAAAACGCAAGCGGTGCTTTTCCGATTGTGTTCCACTATTTCACCGTGAGCGCTACCGATCACTCTCGTCGGGTAGAGTACGGCGAGATTTGTGAAGGCACTTGTAAAAGTAGGTACAGGCCACCAAACAAAACGTTCCACTATCCCCGGTCTATGTCGAGTGTATGTGTCTTCAGTCGTGACTGTAGTTAATCGGGAGACACATATTTACCACAGAGTTGGAGTGCGTAAGCGTGCACTAGAAAAGACGATAGTCTCTGTTATATAGGTTGGCTCTACGGAAATAGGCTTCGTCAGGTACGCAAGAAACTATACAGCGGACTACGCAGACATGAATGAAGACAAAATGAGCTGCTAAACGGTAAAAGCCAAGTTGTACTGTGTACGATTTCAGATGACGCGCAGGTCGCAAAGTGTCCCGAGTTTAAATAAAACGAAGTTAATCAGTTGTTAAAAAAAAAAATAGAGTGCACGAGCGCCATACACACACACACACACAAGCGGCAACAGTCTGGTACACAAACAGCAACGTAAACGAAACAATGGCAACTTTATTCGGGAACCATCAAAGTCGAGCATGTTGCATATCTACAAGAATAACACTGAATAAGCATACACTTAATAAGAATCGATGTTAGTTGCTTCGACATGTATTGGTTGTTTTAGCGGAGACCGTGAAGTTAATTTCTTTCTTTTTTTCCTTTATTGCACACCAACCAAGTCGGATGCTGTCGGAACAAATGCGCAACAAGCCACGACTAAGAAACGATAACCAAGAGGTGCGAGATCAAATCTAGCAGAATGCATCCTGTCAGAACGACATACAGGCGCAAAAGGATAACAGACTTACTGCCCTCCTCAGCAAGGTGCGCATGATCATAACATGCGTGGAAAAATATCGACCTTGTACAGGAAAGGAAAAAAAACTGGGAACACTCCATTTGTCAATCTTAAAACTCATATCCAAAATCAAAACAACAACGGAATCTGAATGCTAGAATTCGCTCCCGTGCCAGAAGAAAGAGTGAAGTGTAAGCTTTAGGAGTGATCATCGAGGACGTCATCTTTTATAAAGAATAAAGTTACTGCGACGACAATTGCAGGAACACGACCGCTTCAACGATGCCTCTTCAACACCACCACACTGACGACAACCGCATTGAAACACAGCAGGCAATGTCAGGCGACACGCTACTCTGAAAACCACAGACGATCGTCCAAATAAGTTGGCATCCGTGTCCGTTTTTCAAACGACTGAAATGTACGGTGGCACGAAGGCTCTGGGTGGTAAAAATAGAACGTATCAAGCGGAGTGCCAATATCACGAAATTGCATGCAATATTGCGAGATAGACCGCGTTTCAAAGGAGTTTTGCTAGGCGACACAAACTCGCACCTTGGAGGACAAAGCGATCTCTCGAAGAACCACGGTACGGACGAAGCCACTACCGGCGAAAATGCCGCCTAACAGTGAATCGACGCAACCCCAGTTCTACGCCTCAAATAGAAACGAACCCAGACTGATAAGATGCGAAGTTCACAAAAAAATTCAGTACAACCTGTTCGAAACACGTTCACACAAGGTTGGAGAATCAAAACCAAAACTCAGATGCATGGAGCTTCACATATCCACACGAAGGCCCGAGAACGCCGCATCGATCCGCAGAGGAAAAGCCGGCGTCGTACGTACAACACACGTCCATGGAAGCGGCGATGCGCACACAGCCGTTCGCAGCTCCGTTTCGCCTCGCACTCGTAAAGTGCTGCATCACCGTGAAAGCATGCGTCGTTGAAACTGAGCGAACGCTAAAGCGCAATCCAGTACATGGGAGTCATGGGACAGTCGAGAAGTCGCAGCACCGCATTTGAAACCGTCGACTGACATTGTGAGAAGACAAAGCTGCAGCCTCCACCAGCCGCAGGCACTCGCGAGAACTGCCGGCTGTTTTCGTCCCGTCATGCAGCGCGCGCGTGGGAGAGAGGGAGAGAAACGGAAAGTGGGAAGGAAGGGCGGACCGGCGCCGGCGGTTCGGCACAGCAAGCGAGGCGCGCGAAACCACTGTTATCCCCCCCTATTTTTCAGCCCCCCCTCACGCTCTTTCAGTGTGCACCCCCCACGTGCGTCTCCCCCCTGGGAACCGCGCACAGCGAACGGACATGCCCCCCGACTGATACCCCGCAGGAGGAAAACTACTGGCACTCGTATCAGCGGGGTGCGGCCGCAGGGAAATGAAAGAAAAAGCATAAAGGCCGAGACAGACGGTACGATTTTCCATGCGATGCGGCGTCCGACACGGCGGTGGGAAAACCGGAATGGTGACCTTTCATAGCATCGGACAGCCACCATTCCCTCTCCCCCACCGCCGTGTCGGACGCCGCATCGCACGGAAAATCGTACCGTCTGTCTCGGCCTTAAAGCGATAGCAGTGGTGGGTGGAACACATCCGGAGCGAAGGGGGATTTGCCCCCCTTCCCCCCCCCCACCAGACCTGCGACCTCCTCCCCCCCTCGTTTTCGGGCCGGCTCCCGGAAGGACGCGAGGAGCTGATAGCTTTCTGCAACAAACAGGCAGTGGGGCATGGCAGCTGACGCGAAAATGTAAGGGGGTGGGTTGCAGAACGTGAGATGGCGAGGGAGCCGAGATACGGACAGTCCACGAACGGGCAACTGACTTCGAAAGAAAGCTTGGCTGTCTACTGGC
Organism: Rhipicephalus sanguineus; assembly: GCF_013339695.2. NCBI lineage: Eukaryota > Metazoa > Arthropoda > Arachnida > Ixodida > Ixodidae > Rhipicephalus > Rhipicephalus sanguineus. Next base: position 40,771,336 of record NC_051179.1, on the reverse strand, counting down.
AGGCCGTCGGATATACTGGCTGGCGCTTATATTAGCGATATGTTGTAAAAACGTCGGTGATGAGACATTCGGGCAAACTCAGCTGCGAACCTCGCGGCGTGCAGCACAAGCAGGGGCAAGCACACGGCCATTGTAGCAGACGACGCGGCCGGAGTCTGGGGTCGCCATGGCAACCTAAGAGCCACGGCCTGAGCGCCTCCTGTCGGGTATTGACGGCGATCGCCGCTTGACACTTTTTTTTCGCTTCGTCGCATTTTTCTTTCTTTCTTTTTTTTTGCTTCGGCGGAGATTATTTAACGGCGACGGGAACCTTTTCTGCGTATGCGCTTTATGCAACTCTCGCCTCCTCGCACAACGCCTCGGTCGATGCGAGCGCTGAGACGGCCGTTGAGGCGGTTTTGATTGCACCGTCGACCGAGCCAAGTTGGTTTGTGTTTGCTTCGATGACTTCTCTCTCTCTTCCCTTCCCACTATGGAAATTATGATTGGGACCGTGGGTCGCTTCGTTGGTTCTTTCGTTGTCGCGTAATTATTATGCGGGTCGACAGGCAGCCAGCCGCGACCGCGGAGCACGAAACAACTAAAGACGTTGAGGAGTCGGTTAGGTTTGCTATCGCATCTGAAAAGCCCGATAGGCAGGTTGCCAGCGACAGGTTCGAAGTTTGTAATAAAACTAAGACGCCGTCGTCGCGTTTCACGTAGGCTCAAGACAAAAATGTGATTAAATAAGTAGGCCAAAAATTTAGAGGCTTCGCGGGTCGAACCTGCATACAGTCTCAGGCTGCAGCGATGTGGGAGTGCTACGAACCCAACCGAAATGACTGTATCGCGCTCGCATGCTGCGCGACGACGACTCACCGAAATGGTGGTGCGAGGCTGCACAAGTCGCCGTTAGATCCAAGTGGTCGCTGCTCCCTTCGTGCCAGTTATCCAAAGCCGAAAAATGCGTCTCGCCGATCTACCACCACACAGTGTTCACACACACGAGCCACAGTGATGGCACCGAGGTTTTCGCGAAACGATCTGCGATGAACGGGCAGTCGACGATCCAACGCGCGGCAACCAACGTTGGCGGCGTCGCACCCCCAGAAAAACGCAAGAACCTCTTTCCTTCTTGAGCGTCCGCCTGGCCAACTTTCTGCGACGAAAAACCTAAACTGCTATTGGTCGCACGAGTTGGTGACGTCACGTACAGCTCGCGATCTCCCATGATAATTGGTCCCGCCTACCCCAGCAGCATGGGAACACTGCCTGGGCGGCCCAAATTCAAGCCAATGAAGGAAGCGGTTATGCGCTGGTTCTGGCTTGCGCCGATTGGCCAGGCAGGCGCGTGGCGTAGCGCATGCGCACTGTGGAGGAGGCCGTCTCGGGGTCGAGTCCATTTCGGGGCGCCGGCTGGGGGAGGCTGGCTGGAGCTGCCGCGTCGTCTGCTTGTGTTTGCTTCAAAAAAAGAGGCCGTGGTGGCCGTGGCGTGGCCTTTGGGAACAGCTTCGCCGATGTTTGTCGCGCTCGCCAGGCGTCCATTTGCCACGCCATTACCCCCCGTGCTCATTGTGCATTTGTCGTTAGATCTTTTTCGCTCGTCTCCTGTGCCTGCGTGTGCAAGATGCTTCGAGTAGTCTCGCCTCCGGCACATAATGAGAGCGCTCGTGTTAATCTGTAGTTGGCAAGTGTGCTTACTGCGAGTTGGCCGGCTACGTGCAGTAGTGCGCACCTGCTCAGAAGCGCTCTCCGAGAGGTCTTGCCTCCGCTAGGTGGACCACGTCCTGCACGTGCGCTCGACGCAGCGCCGGTTTATTTTTGCGGGCGTCTCCGGCGTATCGGCTTTCCGTTTATTTTGAGGCCCCTCTTGGGGGCCTTGTGGGAGAGCGCGTGCGCAGGAGTGCTAGGTATCTTTTTCGAAACTCTGAAATGGAGCTGGAAAAAAATTGGGCACTGCGCCTCCGGTGTCATTCTTCGAGAAATATTCCAACAACGAAACAAGGTACGCTTCTGGCCGTTCCTCTCGGCGGGGCGGAAATACGACGCACGCCACTGGCCGAATTTGAGGGGCGTGGCGAACACAAAACAACATCTTTAAATTCCTAATCACGGTCATTTCGCAGCCAGACATGTCACGACTCACATGTCAAGACGCTGTTAAGTGATGTCCTTGACGAATGTACGAAAGAAGGGGTCCCTGTCTTTGCCAGACACAACCATGTGAAGCCAGTAAATAAGGAAAGCGCATTATCTGTTGGCTTCACATGGTTTTGTACTTGCAGAGTGTGTTTCGTGGAACGATATGGCTTTGGAATGTTACTTAGTTCGAAGAGGTTAATTGTTCTTGAATAGCGTCGCTGGAGCCTAGAGGGTTCAAGTCGCCCGCCCTGTACGACTTTTCTGTTTTGTAGATTTCTCCTCAGAGATGAAAGGAAATACGACTCCTTTCCCAGAATAGTCCAGGAGAGGGAAGATGAGCATAGAAGAGGGGGGGGGGGGTAAGCTTACGCAAACGCACAGGGGGAGGTAGTGCCCCACCCCCTCCTCCTAATCATTTAAAAGGAAGAACGCCAAGCCTGCCCCATACCTTTACTAATTCGGAACAGTCCCGTTATTGTTCAATGCACAGGGTTACGGCCATGCAGATTTTTTGACGATAATGTTGGCCGAGGACCCCTGATTCGCAATCCAAGAACTATTTGCTATCCCACCTTCAGCTTCTGAAAGATAGGGGGGGGGGGGGGGGTAGGTTAGCGCTGTGGCCGAATTTCGCCCCCCTGTCCTCATTCAGTACTCTCCACACGCCTGGAGAGGGGTGTTGCGACCAGTGGTCAAAGGAAGATAACTAGATTACTGCAACATGTTACATATGCGCGCAATATTCCAGCTCCTTCTCTAGTGCTGCCATCTATGCGCCGCCTTGAACTAAAGGACAACAACTAGCGCCACCTACGTTACGCTTACGTAACCTTTCTCTAGAGAATAAACAGTTCCACTTCTGCTCTCAACTGGGCTGGTCCCGTATTCATCGCGGTCCAACAACAACGCAACATAACATGGTGTCAGTGATCGCAACCACCCCGCAACTATGGCTAGCGCCTTCCTGCAACCACCGGCACATTTCGGGCCAGGTGACAACCCGCAGCAAGCCTGGGAGGACTGGAAAGAAGCGTACACCATCTACGAGCAAGCTTGTGAGTATACGCCACCAAGCCTACGGCTACGCGTTGGGCCCTACTTCATCTTCTCGGGCCCCACGGCCGCCGCATCGCCCTCCACCTCCAACCACCGACGGCGAGCAGCCGACGGATCAAGTTACGTACCTCCTGGAACAGTTCGACGCCCTCTACAGACCAGGGGCGTAGCCAAGGGGGGGGGGGGGGTTCAACCCCCCACCCCCCGAAATTTTTCAGTTTTGCTTGCGTATATATACACGCACACATACAAACCCACGCACGAACCTACATAACGTATGGTTGAACCCCCCCCCCCCCCCCCGAAAAATATTTCTGGCTACGCCCCTGCTACAGACCATACAAAAACGTAATACAGGCGTCTGCTGTGTTCAACACGATGAAGCAAAAAGAAAACGAAACATTTGACGAGTTTGTAACGGACCTTGGGAGGCAAGCAGAAAAATGCGACATAGAAAAAAGACCAACTTATTGGCGACCGCATCGTCATAGGAATCAGAGATGCAGCATTAAGAGAGCGCCTTTTTCGCGATCGGGACCTCACACTCGTCAAAATCATTACAACATGCATGGCAGCGGAAACATCCAAGAAGCACGTAAAAGAGCTCCAGGAACCGAATTTCGAACTGCAAGCCCTACAGAAGCCGAAACAATGGAACTCACAAAAACCAGCAACAACGGAGAACCGGCAACAGAAACCACAGCTGAAGCTGCAACAAAAGTGTCCACGCTGTAGAACAACGCACAGACCACGCGAATGCCCTGCCTACGGTTGCAACTGTTACAACTGTGGCGAATTCGGGCATTTCGCCAGACTGTGTAGGCAAGGCCAACGAGGTAGCAGTATCTCCAGCCAGGGAATATGGTCTCCTCGAAGATCCGCAGCAACAGGATCAGCAGCAAGAATTTTTCTTGGGGAGCATTGACCTCCACAAAAGCAACTCGGAGTGGACAGAAACGGTCAACGTAAATGGCCACAACGTCAGCTTCAAGCTAGACACCGGCTCCGACGTAAATATATCATGCCAAAAAATCAGTTCAGCGCATGGCCATCGCAGCCTGCATTCAAGCCATGCAACAGCAGCACGAGTGACAACTTATACGGGACAGCAACTTCCCATCGATGCTGAATGCGAGCTGCGCTGCTCAACTAAAGAAAAAGTGTGCAACCTGAAGTTTCTCGTCGTCAGCCAACCGCTGAAGCCGATTTTGGGTGCCAATGCATGCGAAACCCTGAATCTCGTCACGAGAAGGCAACCGCAGCAAACAACTGTAGCTGCGTGCACAGCAACGCAACGACTTGAAAACGTGCTCAACGACTTTCTTGATGTATTTGAAGGCATCGGAAAATTACCTGGAGTTTGTTCCATATCTGAAGGAAGGAGTAACTCCCACGGTGTCAGCTCCACGCCGTGTACCCAGCGCATTAGAGCACTAGGTCAAAGCAGAACTGCGACGAATGCAACAAAATGCAATCATCACCGAAATCACAGAGCCTTCCGAGTGGGTCCATCCGATTGTTATCATCACCAAAAAAGACGGCAGCGCCCGACTGTGCTTAGATCCCCGGAACTTAAATAAGGACATCAAACGACAACCCTACCAGGTGCCTGTGGCGGAAGAACTCTTCGCAAACTTGAGTGGTGCAAAAGTATTCCCCGTCCTTGACGCAAAAAGTGCTTTCTACCAACTGGTCTTGGATGAAGCAAGTTCACGTTTGTGCACGTTCACGGCGCCCTGGGGTAGATATCGATTTCTTCGTTCCATTTGGCCTCGCAACAGCCCCCGAGCTCTTTCAGCAGGCTATTGACAGGGTCTTCGAACGGCAACTTACGTCAAGTCCTACTTCGACGACGTTCCCATGGTCGCGTCACGAAACCTTGAAGAGCACGACAAAGACCTCGCAGTTGTGCTGCTTAACTATAGTTCAACTCGAACAATAGGAAGGAAACTGAGCTGCTAATGGGTAAGTTGCGCACATTCCAACCCTTCCAAGCGTACTAACCGAGTTTTCCAACTGCAACTCACCACATGCTTCTCCAAGAAAGGCAAAAGCAGCAACACAAACACGGAGACTGCCACACAAGAAATCTCTCGGCACTAATTCCTGGTCAGCCTGTGTGGCTCCACCTGAATCAAAAATGGGAAAAAGTCACCGTGGTGAACGTCGGTCCAGGACCTGGAAGATATGCCGTAAGAGACAGACACCGGGGGCATCTTCTTCAGAAATCGCATCCATCTGCGACCAAGAAACACACAGCAGACTGTTGCAGAGGCTTCGCCAGAGGACTGCGACATATAGCTCTGAGCCGAGCCCACCAGTTCCAACACAGCAAGTTGAGGAACGGCCTTGCCCACCTCAAACCACCCGCTCCGGAAGAAGGATCAAGCCTCCTGCACGCTATCCCAGCTTAAGAAGCGACTTCACTTAAAACTGAAAAGCTGGTTGACAAAAAAAAAAAAGAAAAGAAAAAAGGGGCGTGTTACATATGCGCGCAATATTCCAGCTCCTTCTCTAGTGCTGCCATCTATGCGCCGCCTTGAACTAAAGGACAACAACTAGCGCCACCTACGTTACGCTTACGTAACCTTTATCTGGAGAAAATTACGCCATTTTCCGCTAAAGGGGACCATGCATGGCGATGCGAAGCCGGAGCACTTGCACGATCGCGTTCCGTTGGCGTTCTTTGGGCATGCTTCGACCTCGCATCGTGGAACGCGAAGAGGAACGTTACGCGCGTCTTGCTTCCCTCTAGCCTGGCCGTTAATTCTCACAGGGCGAGCGGGGAACGCATTCGGCAGGCGTGCGAGAGCGGGGCAGCGTAGGAGAGGAGAGAGAGGAGAGAGAGAGGAGAGAGAGGGTCGCGCAGGAAAGAATTTCGGCATGTCTAGCTGGTCTAGCCCGCGTTTCAGAGGAAGAGTGGAAAGGGGGAGGGGAGAGGGTGATTGGAGAGGGTATGTGCATGCGCAGTAAGGGTGGTCACGCCGCAGACCACCAGCACCACCACCACCGGATTAGAACTCCGCCATAAGATACTTCGCATCTAAAAACAGTTCCACTTCTGCTCTCAACTGGGCTGGTCCCGTATTCATCGCGGTCCAACAACAACGCAACATAACAGATTATATCTTATTTCGAATACTAAAAGCAAATGCATTAAGATTGAAGCCCAATGAATCTTTTCGCCCGTTAATGAGTCCCTGGGCCACTATAGGTTGACTTTCATTGGGTGCCTGGCCATTGCGGTATCAGTGGCAATGGTTCCGCAGATAAAGCTGCTCGCGCATCACATCGAGAAGCGCAAAGCGTTCAAATTCCTCTTTAGGAACGACGCAGCTTCGAAATTTGGCAAGTAACGGAGGGGGAGACCAGTGCTACTAGACTACTCTGGTGGCTTGCACGGCCCGTTTGACGAGCTGCTGACGACGAGCTGCAGACGACCATGCAGCTGCAGACTGTACACCCGCTGCCGCTCTCTGCAGGAGCAAGTGCAACAATGTGGCCAAACAAGAGCCGAAATTCCGCCATATCTCCCACCGCGGGGGGATCGTTTGTCCTTTCGGGGAAAAGGTCCCCGTCTCCCGCAAGGAGGCGCGGAGGGGTCACGTCCACTCGCTAATCCGTGACGTCGCGGTCACATAATCCGCAATCCCTGCCGTCTCCCCCAAGCATTTCTCCCCCGTCAGAATACCCCTTTACTGACGGACCGCCAAGTATAAGCCATACCAGACTATACATCAACTCCGACCTCCATGCCTACTTCGTCGACAACCTAACAGAACGCTTTGCTGGATGAATTAGTTCACGGTCTTAAAATCAAAGCACAGCGCAATGAGGACAGGACCAGAGAGACAAGAGCGCTCGTCCCCCGTCTTCTTGTCTCACTCGTCCTGTAATTTTAGGGGCGAAGCTACTTAAGGCGGCACCCGTTCGTCCCTCGTAGTCGTAGTCGTAGTGCGTAACCAGTCTTACGCTTTGACCTCCAAGGTGGTGCCGGTGGGAGATTTTTCCTGTGCGTTGTTGAACAATAAAAAATTCGCAGCGTTAGCTAAAAGCCGACTTCTTCTGTCTCTCATTCCCATTAGCAGCCATTCTTTACCTCCAAGGTAGTGCCTGGTGAGATTTCTCCTGTGCGTGATTAAACAATAAAAATTTTGTTCAAAACGCCGTTGATTGATGAAATAAACCAACGAAAGACGCCAGATGCTTTGTAAAAGCAAAACGAAAGAACGCCAGATGTTTCTAAAGCAAAACGAAAAGACGCCAGCTGCTTAACGAAAGACGCCAGATGTTTTCTAAAGCAATGGTTTTCTAAACAATGAAAATTCACAGCGTACATGCAAAATTAAAGTGAGCTGCAAGTCGTCATAACTCATCGAACCTTTAGTATAAACGCGCCCGATCTCACGTCGATGATGATGTACTGGGCAGAATTCACGGAAGATTCACGGTTTACCGATGAACCTCCGCAGCTTCGCCCACTCATCATCATTCACTCCGTGGATATGCTGTGATTTTTTGCTCTCTGCTTTGATGTTAAGTTCATTGACAAACCGTAAAATTTTCAGGGGGTTCGCATACTCCGAAACATTCCCGGCTGTCATAGGCCGGCTCATGGTCCTCCATAAAGGGGGGGGGGAGACGGCAATTCCCCCCCCCCCCCTGTTGCCCCTGCCCCAGTCCGAAAGAAAACGAGCCCCGCAATGGATGGAAAAATGAAAGTGCAGCGACGACCTGGGTATATAGGGTCTGGCGCCGCGACAAGGGTTTGACCATGTCCTTTCCCCAGAAAGCGCGACAAGGCGTTTTCCCGCGCCCGGTCGGCGGCATCAGCGGCAGGCATCTGACATCTGTGCGGCGCCTTTGGAAGACGTCTCCTTGATAAGTGGCTGTCTTGGGGGAATCCCAGTGGCGTAACTATGGGGGGGGGGGGGGGGGCGGGGGGTACAAGTGCCCCGGGCGCCACTTGGGATGGGGCGCCGAGCCGAGTCCGCCCGACATGCGCTCGGGGACTTCCTGAGGACCGTGCCTCGTGGAAAGGTCGCCCCTACAGGTTCGAAACCAGTGGGGACATGCCCCCATACTGTTACAACCATGGTGTCGGAACGAAATGTTTTTCGTTTCGGTTTTAGTTTCGTTCCACCGCAAAAAGTTCCGTTCCGTTTCTGTTCCGGAACGAAAAAAAAATGTTCCGTAACGGTTCGTAACGTTTTTTTTTTTATGGAAAAATTTGAAGCTAAAGTAATCATTAAAAAAAATTTGATTTGTGATGTAGTTATTTGCCTTCCTCCTAACAAAGCGGGACAAGGGTAAAACACGTTCTTCAGAGGAGCGGAAGTAACTGTACGATGAATTCCTACCAACTAGCACAAACCAGTATACCCTTCAAAGTCATAGTATTTATTTTTTCCAAATTCAATCACGATTTTTAGTGGGCTCAGTGCTTTGTGTCAAGGGAGTGAGAACGATCTCAGAAGCAGCACGTCACTGAGTGCACTCTGCGATGTGCGAGACCGCTGTTTTGGTAAAAAGATTGCCAGGCCTGCGCGGAATGTGCAGCAAAGTCACAGCGAAAGTTGGAAGAGCGGACTTTGTAGAGCCCGTTGTAGAGTCTTTTGGGGCAGCTGATACAAGTACACATGCAGGGTACCCACTACGCCATAAATCATCGTAATTTTTCTGAAGTACCGAAGTTCCCACTATGCCATTTTTCGTGATTCTTCGGATAATCGTGGTAGCCGCTACACATCTGTAAGGCATTATGTGCGCTTTGTGACGTGGCTGATGACGATGAATTATGGCTGAGCACTTTGCAGTGGGTGGGAAGCATTTTAAACCACACACTCTTTGCGGAATAAGCATTCTGTGATGGCTGGTTGTCGTTTTACTCTTCTGCCACGCTGTATTACATATGTTAACACGATTCCTTGCCCGACATGACGCCTGTATAGAGTATTTTTGCGAAGGAGTTATAAGCACCAGCGTGGCACTGTGGTGGAAGACTCGACTGCCACGCAGGGGGCGCGGGTTAAAATCCTATCCGATCCTATAAATTTGTTTCCCATTTTATTTTTTTCTTACTTCACGCGATAGTGGTCACGAACACGGGCGGCGGCGGACAACTATGGTGCCAAAATCAGCTGTTGTGATCTCATAAGAGCCTTCGCTGTAACAAACTTCAGCGCCGACAATGCCCTCTCCACTTTGGCCTGCGTGACAGGCCCTCAAAAGTCCACTTGCGTTAATATAAACATCTCTGGTTGCCACTGTTTTCGTTTTTCGCACAATTTCAACATATCTTTGCTTTGAAATTGCTGCCTGAGGTACGCGTTAATACTGTACCCTGAAATATGCTCACATTGCATGAGCTCAGTTGTTCCGGACTGCGAAGTTTTCTCGTGAACCGAAAAACGATTGAAAAAATTTCGGTTTCACTCCGGAACGAAATAATAGATAAAGTTTCGGTTACGTTTTCGTTCCGGTCAAAAATATCGTTTTTTTCGTTTTTCGTTTTCGGTTTTCGTTCCGTTCCGACATCCCTGGTTACAACACCCCCTTCCTCGCCTTCTTCTCCCCTGGTGCCAGCCGTGAGACTAGAGACTCCTTTGACTAGCTAAATGGTGCTCCTTTCCTACAACAAACGAAACAGAATCTTCTTGAAGCCTGTGGCAGTGATGCTACTGCTGCGCCAATTGCGCCAGACTGCGCCAAAGTGCCCTGGCTGCTACAACCTGCTACATTTCCTCAAAATTTGGCGACTCTGCGCCAAGCCTGCGCCAAAGGGGTGTACTCTGACTTTCAGAAATGAAAAGGTTCCCCCATTGAGAGCGACATCGCGCTGTACGCGGACGTACGCGGAAGCTCTCGATGAGAGTGATGAAAATGGAGACAAAATACATATCAATATGGTGTTGTCAAGCGGACGAAGGAGCTGCGTTTTGTGTTTTTTTTTTTTGTAATCAAAGCATCAACTGTAGGCAACATGGCATAGCAGCAGTCAAGCGACATGCAGCCATGAAACGGCACATTGATGCTATACCAGTCGTTATTGAGACGCTTCAGGTGGGCTGCAGCGGCCGAAAACGATCCAGCCGACTTTGGAATTCGGCAGTCCGTGGAACGTTTTGCAGTGTGACCGCGTGACAAACGCAGAAACTCTGTTTGTGCTTGGCATGACTCTCAAGGGCATCCCATACTCGTGGGCCGATACAGCAACTGCCTTGTTTCCCAAGTTATTTGGAGATTCCGAAACAGCGAAGCAGTTTAGTTGTAAGAGGTTCAAGGCATCCTACATAGTTAGTGATGGCCTCGGGCCGTATTTCAAGAAACTTGTGCTTGACGAGCTGAACAAGCCGGATGTGGTTTTTTCTGTTAGCATTGACGAGACCCCTCTTCCTGAACAGAGGCGCCAACAACTTGATGTTGTAGTTAGGCATTTCTCCAACAAAATGCAGCGAGTTGTGGAACACCTGCAGTCTTTCCGGCTGGGCTCTGCAACTTCGGAAATTTTGGCTAGTGAAGTGCGGAGAGCAATGATGGACTTGCCGCAGAAAAATGTCATTTGCTTTTCTACGGATGGCCCTAATGCAATGAAAAGCTTCAGAAAAAAGATGCAGGAAGCATACCTTGACATCATAGATGTAGGAGATTGCTGCTTGCACAAAGTGCACAACTCATTTGCCCGCGGCTTGAGTGCTGTTGGCTCGGATGTCGACGCTGCTGTGGTCGATGTTTATTACTTTTTTAAGAATTCTTCGGCTCAGAATGAATTGTTGAAGGCAGAGCACCCGCTCCAAAAGCTAGTTTTGCTGCTCCAAAACGCAATTTTGCCTGCTCCAAAAGCTGCTCCAAAGTGGCCTAAGCCAGTAGCATCACTGCTGTGGCTTCCGACGTTCAATTTGTCGGTGCTTTGTCGGCGTAAGCAGCACTGCCTTTTTTCGTTTGGTCCAGCGTATCTTCTGTCTTGAAATTGTTCTCGAGGAAGTGAAGGCTTGCGCTGTATTCTGTAGCCCTTTCGTGAGCACGTCTCTGCGCCACGACTTCGGAACGCCTCTCGTTCTATCCCTTTTTTTTTTCTCATATCCAAGCCCATGAAAAGCAATAAGATAAAAATGTCGGTGTAAGCCCCTTTCCACATACACATAATATTAACCATGAACGTACTGTTAGGAATCAGGTTGCGTGGCCCATCGCTACCGCCACCGTTATGGTCCGATGTCGTCCCTCAGGCTCGCTGCTGGGAATACGCGTCGTTGTATCCCACCTCTGGAACCGCTGTTGGAACTCAGGTTGCGTGGCCGGTGCGAACACGGGTGTGCATCGTGCTCGGAGCAGTCAGGAAGGACAAGATGAAGAAGGAAATACTTTATGTACAGACTATTTACATGTTTTCGCTCTCAGTCAACATGACTGCCAGCCCGACCACGTCGGCTAGTTCGACTCGGTTCGACTCCCCCCAACCACGGACCGGCACGGCCTTAAATCGTGTAGCCGTCCATTGTCTTGTTGACCCTCCGCCGGTTGCAGATGTTGATTCCCCTCCATGTTCTCCGAATTGGGATGCGCCGACATGAGCAGCACGTAGGTGCTGACTTCCCTCCGTGTTCTCCGAATTGGGATGCCCCTTGTCTGTTCCTTCCATCGCCCTCAGGAATGCTGTTCTCAGTCGTTAGGCAGCGTGAAAGCATGACGACTGGTATCAGTTGTCGGGGCCGGCTGGGCCAAGACGCCGTTTTCCAGGATCCCTCTTTTTTGGAAAGTCGGCGACATTGTGGCCTTTGTGCTGAGGCACAACAGTACCTATCCAGGTGTAGTCTGGCCCCAGTGATGTTGGCGTAGTTTATACGAGCGAGCCTCGCAGCGATTCTGCGTCGGATTTCACACGTGTTCTGCCGCTGTCCCCGCAGAGAACTATGGTAAGGTGACTATGGGGCTTCGATGGTCTTGATCTCATGGTACATTTCTCCTCACCCTCCCATCCTGCTCTTAGGTTGCGTGCCGCATTACACGGGCGGATTGAGGGGCCTTGCATGGCCCTGCTCTGCGGCGGCTCTCTTCACGGCGTGGCGCCTCTGCTCGAGTTCTGCAAAAGGAAAACAGCGTTAATGAAAACAAAAAATAAATACGCGAGAACATAAGCAGTATTTGGCAATCGGACGCCTCGCATGCCGTCGACGAAAACGACGCTTCGTTTCCGTCGGTTGGAGCCAGGCTTCGTACGCAGAAAGAGCTGCCGCCGCCGCCGCGAGAGCACGGGGGATCATTGCAGACACATTGAAATGCAATCCTGCTTCCATGTTCAGATCTTCGCTGCGAGGTCCTAAGTCTGCAACCACAGCTATCGCGGCAATCATGAAAGCCGCGGCTTCAGTGCACCGCGACCAAGCAGTGGCCATTTGCACGCGTGGTGACGTGTGATGGAGCTTTCTTGTTCACTGAGAGCAATCAGATTCGTGACGACATCGCTTCGGCGCTGAGTCTGGGACGAGAGAAATTCAGTAAGAGATATTCGGTCTTCGCTAACCTTATCTCCACTAATAACTTATCTTTTCACGCCCAACCTGCACGCATTCTTCAATGCCCCTGCTCATTCCACCTCAACTTATATTTCTCGTTAGCGTACCTTTAACGTTCCTAACTGACTGTGCGTATGGGACACCCAAGCAGGAAAGTTACACCAGAAAAAAATTTATACGCTCAAGTTTTACCCACTACCTCGGGGGAGAAGGCGAATCACAAACATCGACTTCACTGTCGGCTTCCGTGAAGCGGTATAGTACAATGACACTTTATTTTCTGCTAATAGTGCTCAAGATTTTTCGTTTGGTGTTTCATGTAAACGGGTTATGGTGCATGGCTACATGAGATGGTATCGGCGTCATCTGGTCGATATAGACTTTGGATGAGGCACAAAACACACACAAAAAAGGCTATATAATGTTTCAAATGGATAACGTTGTCATCAATATAACTTTACCTTATCTCATACATGGGTCATTACCGAAGGCGATTTGACGCCGCGGTTCCACCAACATATATCTACCTCCGAAATGACTAAAATCTGGACGACGATTCTGGACTCTAAAATAGAGAGTTTTATTGCACGGTTATGTATCAACACATGTTGACCTCAGGGGTTCCCTCAAGAAGTAAGCGCTTTAGACAAGTCACGCATGTGTAGCTCATGATCGCACTTATTAAGAAAATAATAATACAAAAAACATGCGATGAAGAGTCATGTGTGGGCCGCTGTTCGCTAGCGAGAGGTCCGCGGGCCGCGTGTTTGAGACCCCTGGTCTAGACTGCAGCCGACGGGCGGAAATGTGTGACCGGAGAGCGACAGCTCTTTCCTTAATGCGCGTGCGCCATGTCAAATATAAAGAATGCGTTTTTTCTTGGCAACCATTGTTCAGAATCAAAATGAGCACTGGCGCCGCAAAAGGCAATAATATATGCGACAAGGGTTTGCCGGAAGGAATTTTAGAATGCATCATTAGCACTGATAAAAAAATGTAGACATAGTATGCATATTTGATTTACAAAATAAATCATTTTGAAGAATACATTTCATGGTGATGTAGCCAAAAACGACAAGAACCGTTTACATGCCTACTTCGTCGATCTCTTTTGTGTGGTTGTATGTAATTTACGAACTTTTCGTGCAAAGCGAGACAACAGGACATCGGCAAGGTCCATTTCTTCTTTCACATTTTTCTAACCTTCTGGACTTCTGGAGTGTCGTACGATGCGTGGATGTGCAAGACGGCTTTAGTCCACTGTAGTAAACAATCAATCAAGATAAATAATAATAATAATAATAATAATAATAATAATAATAATAATAATAATAATAATAATAATAATAATAATAATAATAATAATAATAATAATCACTGTCATTGCTATCATGAAGGGTGCGGAAATATATTTGCCATGGGCGCCGTCCTATCTAGTTACGCCACTGGGAACCAGCTCTCAGCCAAGCAGGTGTATCAGCCCACAGATCCCCGGAAGACGGTATGCCGCCATGGGCTGTTCCAGCCTGGTTGCGATGGGCACGCTCATTGGGTGGGCACACAGGTGTATACATGACCGTGGCTAAGGTCCCTCTATTTTCCGCGTGCGGTCGCACTAGAGCAGGAAAACTATAGTCCTCGCCGTCCACGAGGCATGGGCTGCGACGCTATCGAACTGTGAAAGCCCTCAGCGAAGTTCGCGCATCTGCCCTTATCGACACTGGAGCCGCCGTATCCGTTATGGGCGCAAAACTTAGCCGCTTACTCCGAAAAGTGACGACGCCACTTTCTGGGATGCCCCTCCGTACCGCGAGCTCCCAGAGTATTCATCCTATACAGCAGTAAGCACTGCACGCTCGCGTCGTCATTCAGGACGTTCTGTACGACGTCGAGTTCATCATAATTGCTGCATGCTTTCACGACGTCATCCTGGAATGGGATTTTCTCTCCCGCCACGACGCCGTAATTCATTGCGCACCAGCCGAAATCGAACTCTCACCGTCCTCACATGTTGAAGCCAGCAGACAGTCCATCGGCATTGAGCAAAATGCTCGTCAACGACGATACCAAAGTGCCTCCAAGCTCGTCAACGGCTGTGTCAGTCTATAAATTGCGCCGGTCTCTCCGGCACCATTGCACTTCTTACACCATTTGACCGCGTTTGCACTAGGAAAGGGTTGCTGGTACTTTTCGCGACCGTGCAAGTCACTCAGGACAGCACCGCTATTTTTGTTGCAAACCCATTACTCAGTTCCAAGGCTTCGCTACAATTATACAAGTTGATGAGGTCACGGTAACAGATCCGGCACTAATTGCTGATCATTTTAATAAATACTTTCAGAGGGTCTTTTCCGAACCACAGTATTATGAACTGCGAGACCCGATGCCCATAATCACGGATGATGTTCTGATAACTCGTGAAGGTGTTTTACAAATGTTACTTAAGGTTAATCCTAAGAAATCGTCAGGCCCTGACGGCATTGGTAATTCATTCCTACGACGCTATGCTGAACAAATCACTGACTTCCTTACTGCCCTTTTCAATGTATCACTCAAATATGGTCAGATACCAGCCGATTGGCGTAAAGCTTGTGTTGTGCCGATCTTTAAAAAGGGTAATCGCTATTCCTTGACAAACTACCGTCCTGTTTCTATCACTAGTAGCTGCTGTAAAATGTTAGAGCATGTTGTTGCAAATTACATTAACACATTTTTATCAGAAAATAATATTTTGTCGCCTAATCAACATGGTTTCCGAAAAAATATGTCTACGGTAACACAGTGCATGAATTCGCACGGGTTCTAGATATATCTGGGCAGACTGATGTGTTCTTTTTAGATTTTAGCAAAGCCTTTGATAAGGTGCCTCATGGAAAACTTTTGTTTAAACTCGAAAATATTGGGCTACCTTCGGGTATCGTTAAATGGATTCATATGTACTTAAATAACAGAACTCAATTTGTTGAGGTCAGGGGTTGTTCTTCTTCTTCGCTAAATGTTTCTTCTGGTGTGCCACAAGGTAGTGTGTTAGGCCTCTTGTTATTCTTAATTTTTGTTAATGATTTAGTTGATGTCGTACATAAGGACATATCCGTCCGATTATTCGCGGATGATTGTGTTGTTTTTAAAGAAATATGTTGTGTAAATGACCACATATTACTTCAACAGTCTCTTACAAGTATAGACGAGTGGTGTCAAAACTGGGGCATGGAACTTAATAGTGACAAAACAGTTCTCTTGAGAATAACAAGAAAACGAACTCCCAGCCTTTATACTTATTTTCTCCGCAATAACCCACTCAAAGACGTAGAAAAATACAAATATCTAGGAGTCACTTTGACAAAGTCACTTACGTGGTCAGACCACATTACAAGCATATGCACGGCTGCACCTAGGAAACTGTGGTTTCTTAAGAGGAAACTTAAATCCTCCACGAAGGAGACCAGATTATTGGCATATAACACCTGCATTCGATCAAAACTTGAATATGCCTCGGTTGTTTGGGACCCTCAATGTAAAAAAGATATTGCCTTGATTGAAAAAGTTCAACGGAAGGCTGTCAGACTTATATTTAGCAAATATAAAAGATATGATTCGCCAACACAACTTATGCAACTGAACGACATCCAAACACTGGAAACTCGCAGGAAAATTAATCGGTTAACGTTCCTACACAAAATTCTTTCCGGTAAAGTTACAGCAAGTCTGCCCAACTGTGTGAAACCTCTATCTTCTAGAAAAACAAGACATAAGCATAAATATTCATTGGCGCCAGTTTTTGCCCGTACCACTGCTTTTAAAAATAGTTTTTTCCCTAGGACTATTGCTGACTGGAACTTTTTGCCAATAAGTGCTTTTCAGTCCGAAGATATTGAAAAACAGCTTGAAACTTTTTTTGTTTAGTTCTGAATGATGTATCCATATGGTGTGTATTCGCAGTGCCCGAGTAATGTAGTTAGTTGACTTCTGCTGCGCATGAGTGTTCTGATCACTGTTTATGTGCCGTAACACTGTTGTGCAAGTGCACTATAAGTTGTCTAATTAAGTGCTGTGACATTGTACTTTTTTCGTTGTTGTTGCCCCTCCTGCTTGGGCCTAAGTATAGGCCTGCAGAACCTGTAAATAAATAAATAAATAAATAAATAAATAAATAAATAAATTAATAACATTCATTCATTCATTTCGTAAGCAGGCAATTGAGTGACAGTTCATGTAGAATGCTGGCGCAAGTGCCCTTCAGAGGGAACAAAACACGCACTCGCGCTATCCTGTCGGTGAAAACATCTCACTCTGCCTTAAAGGAGTCATGAACCACCCGTCGGGCTTGGTGAGAAAGCACATCCCGCGGAAAGCAGACACTGCTGTGAGCAGCTCAGCCAAATATACAGTCGTGCGAAGCAAGGAGAACTTACCAGTGGAGCGCGAAGTTGCCATTAGGGAGTTTTCGAATAGCGTATACGCAAAGCTTTGCGTTGGCCTTTCGCGCAACTGCGCATAGCGGGCCGCAAACGCTAACTTAGCAAACGCTATTCCAAAGCTCCCTATTTTCTCAGGCGCCCTCTTTTCATACCTGCAGAGGCCCGTCCTCACTCGTTTATATATGAGCTGCTGGTGCCTGCTGTTTGACGTCGAACAGTGGATAGCATGCTATTGGCCAATCGCCGACATGAATCAAGAGCGGCGTTTGGATCAGGTGTGCTTCTTGCCACGGGGTGTCGCCACGCGCTAGCGCCGCTCTACATAGTCGGCTAACATTACACAGTGAGCCACACTCGAGCACTCAGGAATCACAACGGGAAAGAGCGATCGCGTTTATTCATCACGCGCGCTGACGTAATTTCTTTCCCCCGTGCCACCTCTCCCTGTGATCCTCATCGGGTCGAGGGAAGAGGGAAAGCGCTTAAAGGGGCCCTGCAACACTTTTCCAAGTAGCCATGGAATGGCCTCACTAAAGGAACTTATTGCTTGACGAATCGAACGCCGCAAAAATTTTTAGAATCCGTCCAGTATACGAGCGGAGTTACAAAGATTTGTCGCACGCTGTAATTGCTTTCTCTCTTTCGCCCCGACGAAAGCCCTGGAAGCTAAGCAGGGTGGGGGGGGGGGGGGGGGGGCGGAATGGCACGGGCGAAGAAAGTGCGTCACGCGCGCCTCCTGACCTTGAGCAGATTTTTTTTTTTTCCTTCGAACGTGTGCCGTACTTTCAGTGCGACCGCGCGCGCACGCGGGCGAGGGCGGCCTCTCGCGGCGGCCGCAGTAACTACCGAACGTGCCATGCTCAAGTCAGCCAATGGCGTGAAACCTGCCTGTGACAAGCATCATTTTTTGTCGAGAGAAGTGGGAGCGCTCTTTAGCTGGCTTTGCGAATTTATTGTGAATCCCAGGCAGCGTACTGCCCTCTACCGATCGGCAGCGTTTTCTGCTGGAAAAGCGTTGCAAAATCTCTGAAAGTTCGCTTGCTCTGACGGATTCGAGAAACTTTTGCGGCAATCAGTTCGTGGGGCAGTAAACCGCAATAATGAAGTCATTCGATGATTACTTGGAAAAGTTGTTCAGTATACCTTCTCTTAAATAGAATATGAACAGTGAAGGCACTGTCAACCCTGTTGCGTGACAGCAGGTTCGCGGACTCTGTCCGAGATATATATCGTTGCTTATCACTAAACACTCGCAGATAACGCTTACCCTTCGTTTCTGTATTAGTGTGTTTTAGCTGTGCCGGCTTACCGCTCGGAAAGTACGGTAATACCGTATAGCGGCTGAAAAGTGCGCATGGGCGAACTTTACCGTATACGGAAACTCTTCCCTAGCAAAAATTCTAATAGAAGCTTGTATTAGTCTAATAAGTTTTTCTATTAGATGTATTGGTCTTATAAAAATTTTTATTAGCCTAGTAGATGGATGTATTAGTCTAATACATTCTCCTATTAGCCCTATTAGTTTCTATTAGTGAGCTGTATAAGACTTGTATTAGTCTAATAGGTCTCGTATAAGTTTTGGTCTGGCACCTATTCGGCTAATAGAAATAAGGGTATTTGGTTTAACAAGCTGGATATTTGTATGTAAGTGTTCAACTGCAAAATTGATGACTCAATTGGTTCATCTATTAGCCTTATTAGTTTGTATTGGTATGTTATATATGACTTGTTGAAATTGATATTAGCCTAATAGGTAGATCGTACGGGCTTTTGTCCTGCACCTATATTAGGCTAATAGAAATATGGTTATTCTCTTAAACAAGCTAGGACATCAAGTAAATGTTAAACCACAAAATTTGTGACATAAGGATGACCTCTGGGTTACTAACATGTTTATGGTGGCGCATGTCAGGCATGCATCATTCTGATTCTGAAGAAGATTTTCTCGCGCTGTGCATAAAGTATATGTTTCACAAAAGAAAAGAGTACGGCATCTATTAATAAGTGCCTCACATTTTGGAATTAACATCACAGAGCTATTGTGATCTGCACAATTTTCATAATAGCCTTGTTGCCCATATTGGCCAGACTTAAGGTTTTGATCCTTGTTCCTTGTAAATGCGACCATCACTGATTCCTTTCACAATGCCATCATGAGTTTCAGGTTGCCTTCTCTTCAACGTGTCCATTAAGCCCTATGACACTGCTTTGTCCAAAAGCATGACTTGAATTTGTTTCTTGAGGTCCAATGTAACAACAAATTTTGACCAGAGATTTTGGTGGTACAATGTGGGCATGAAAAAACCTTCTGACGAGGATTCGATATCACAGCTTCGCATGCTTGACAAAAATAGTGACGCTTGACAAGGTTATCCATCCACTGCCTGCACGCTTTCCTTAGCATCCAACTCGAAGTAGGAAGGACGAGCTTGCCCAGGAAAAGGTTAATTATTCCCACAAGCTTCTCCATTCCTGTCCAGTTCAGTGCTACTGACACAGTGTACGCCATCAGCGTAAGCATGGCATCTCTAACAGTCATGTCCGAGTTGGGAAGGCGTTCGCCAGAGAAGATGAGACAAAATTCACCAGCATCACCTTCGCACCTATATGTATCGCTGCAATCTTCAGCGGAACCACTAGATTCACTGTCAGACAGATTGCTAGCGACGCCGCAGCTTTCTGCACGATCACTTGCACTTCCACTTTGGTCGCTTGCATCGTTGTCAGAAGCTTCACGGGGCGAGTCACTCACGCCGGTATTTGCACTTGCGGCAGCACAGTTGACAAGAGGCGACTACCTGTGCGAAGGTGGCTTGGTGCACTGGCGGTTATCCTGGTACCTCGAAGATGTAGTACGTGATAATAAATAAGCCGCCTCCGGCTCCAAATAACGTTTCCTCCGCTCTGCTGTTTCAGACGTGCCGCCATCATGACGGATAGCGCCTAAGTGCCTTTTATCACTGCACCATATCCGAAAAATGAAAAACCAAGTCAGGACTCGACTGATTCAATTTGACTGAGACCGCGACTAAAAGAACAATGTTTGCTTGTTTGTTTTCTTGCTTTTTCCCTCTATGGCGATGGCGATCCTACTGTCCCATATAGACGGCGTATTTTATTAACTACTCATACAGTATAAGAAAGCAAAAAAAAAGCGAAAAAAAATTTAACATC
The DNA here is from genome assembly GCF_013339695.2 of Rhipicephalus sanguineus. Lineage (NCBI taxonomy): Eukaryota > Metazoa > Arthropoda > Arachnida > Ixodida > Ixodidae > Rhipicephalus > Rhipicephalus sanguineus. The sequence goes on along the minus strand of NC_051179.1, from coordinate 40,751,052 downwards.
GGAAAAATTGAACAACAAATTACACAGGCACGCAAACGCGTATTTGGTTTGGAGTGTGAATGAAACGTACTTACCGCTGGTGTCATGCCAAAAGCATAAACTTGCGCAAAAAGTACTTTTGTGATTACTTGTATTCCCGCGCAGATTCAGTGAATTTTTCCTCCGTAATGGGATTTGTGAGGATTTTAGAAATGTCCAAATGGTGCAAACTAAATTAGGATTTCTAGGCGCAAACTCGCTTCCCACCCCATCAGCATCGTCACCGCCATCAGCTTTAACACGTGTGTTTCGCCGCTGGGCCTTCCGCTGCTGGGCCCAACGTTTCTTTCTCTGCGGTCTACGGCAAGCGAAGTTTGACAGCGCAGTTATATCACCACGTGTAAAACCTGCACAATGTACGCTTATGTGCGCTTCAAGGACGACGGCGTGAAGGTTGTCTGCACGAAGAAAGAATTAAGAGATTCTCTCCGTATAGTATCAAAGACTTCGACAACAAACAATGGCACAGTGTACGCTGGGATGACGAAAACAGCGGATATTTCAGAGCCCAGATTATGAAGTTGTTTGGTGAGTATGCTTTTGTTGTTCATTGTTTGATGGTGCAATTTCAGGGACAATCGATATATGCACATCGCGTGTACCTGTTTTCAGTAACCAAAGAGGAGGCTGATGCTTCCGCGGAAAGCTCGAGCAAGAGATTTTCCTGCCCCCAAATGCCTATGGACAGCAGTTTAGAAGGCGACACCGCAGCGAGTGGGGAATCCTACAGAAAGGTGAATCTTGCAAATGTTTGTTTAGCACTACTCAATTACTTAAGGCTGGACAGCGCTTTTTGGCGACGCCGATTTGCTGATGGCCTGCATGGTCGGATGACTTGTGCCTCACGTGTACCGATCTATGGGCCGCCGAACATTCTTTAACAGTGTTCTCAGTGTCCTCGTTCCCGTGAAATGAGTGAAGGCTTACAGCAAAGCTGCTGCATAGCCCCAAGCAACTGTACTGTGTAGTCCTAAGTCCGCCGAGTAGAAAATCGGGAGGAGCTCGCATATCATTACAGGATCATCAAAAATTAAATCCTGTTTTTGTCATTCCTTTGTTTGTTTGTTTTGCCTACTTGAAATCATGAATGGTTTCCCTACTTTAGCTATTTCATGACCATCTGCAAGTGAGTCTGTTTACTGACGCACATGCACCAGTTTGCATGCAGGTACAGTCAGTGTAGAGACAAGTAGCCAGCCAGACCGAAGGTATCTACTGCATTTCAGATAATCAATAACTACACATGCAACATTTCTATATGCGGCCAAATTTGTTGGCGCTGGCATACATAGCCAACAGAAGAATTGCACTGAGTTGGCACCGTAGTTCTTGCAAAATTTAAGGCTGTAGCCGAGGCCAGCTTGGGTTGCTGTCAGCTGTTCAACCAGTAGACAAGTGCAACGTACCATATCTGTGCATGCATACATACATTTCTGTGGTTTCTAGTTTTCACCAAATTATTATTTTTTTGCTTCTGCCTGTACCAGCACAAAAGACAAAAACAAGTGCCAAAATCTCGTGTGAAGGATACCGAGGCACAGTTTAGGAAAAAACAGCTGGACCTTTTGTTTCCTCCTGAAGCATGAAAGGGAGGAAATTGTCTTCGGCAAGAAGTTGTGAGGCTGCGCAAGATCTTCAAAGCAGGTTTGTGGTACAATTGTTATCATGTTGGGCACTTCATTGAGATCATCCACTTTGCATGCATTTTCGATTTCTCTTTTGATAATTACTCTGTTGCCTTTTACCGTGCCCAGTAATGTAAGTTGTTTATCTGTTCTTCTATTCTGTGACCTGCACAGCATGCAGTAGCATGTCACATTTTGTTAGAAATGATGAAAACACTCAGTTATTTGTTAGTGCATTTTCAAATATCTGCTGCTTTATTTCGTTTACGTTTAATCTAATTTTTTTTTCTCCATATTTTACTATGCATGATCCTCGGCATCCTCAATTATATGTCAAGTTCCCAAACCTGAAAGCTGACGTAGCACGCCCTCTGAAACCTGAAGCTGAGCAGCAACAGTCCCCTTTATAGGGCACTGTTGCTGCTGCTAAAATTAAACATTGACAGCTGCGCAGTCTCATCTTCTTTAATTTAAGCTGGGGGAAAGAAGCAGAATAAAATTCCACTGGTGTTCAATTTTTTGCTGTTGTCTGATCTGATGTCAGCAAATGAGAAATTGTAGCATGTGTCAGCCATGTTGTTAATGGATGAAGCTCTGCCTCTGTAGTTTTTATTGCGACAGATGGTTGCCTGTTACTGCAGCTATTTGAATATTAGTTTCCGATTTAGTGTCGTATTTGTTTCATGTTTTCTGGAATAACGCATCTCGAGCTAGTTCGTTGAACATAACAAGGCAAAAACAGCGCGCACTTGACGTGGACGGACAGAAGGAACACAGTGCCTGTGTTCTGTGTTTGTGAGCTTAAAAAGTGATTTACTTATGTGTTTGGTTCTAGATTTCTTCAGCCACTCCTCGTCCAGAAGTATCCATTTAAGGAGGTTGACCTCGCGGTAAAAATAGCGGACATCATGAAGGTACCGACGCCACCAACTCAGCAACTAACACCACCACCTCAGCAGCCAAATGAGGAAGGTTAACTGTAGAGGGCTCACCTCACTTGACGATTTAAATAAAGTGTGTTTGTGTTTGACAACTGCCTTTGTGTCATATGCAGTGACATGCATGCCGCTGCCGCATGCTACGAGCAAAGCCTGCTCGCTGCCAGTGCAGGCACCTATTGATCTAATAGAGGCTATTAGTTTATGCGTATTAGCCTAATACAGGCTATTAGCTTATGCCTATAAGCCTAATACAGGCTATTAGCTTATGCCTATAAGCCTAATACAGGCTATTAGTATATGCCTATAAGCCTAATACGGACTATTAGGTTATGCCTATGAGCCTAATACAGGCTATTAGTTTATGCCTATGAGCCTAATACAGGCTATTAGTTTATGCCTATGAGCCTAATACAGGCTATTGGTCTTGTCCTATTAGTGTTGTCCAATAAGACTTGTACAGGCTATTAGTCTTATACTGTATTAGTCTAATACATGTATTAGTGTCCATAACCTAGTAGGCTATTAGTTTTTCTATTAGAATTTTTGCTAGGGTTTCCATAAACACTATAATCGGGTATACGCTAAGGTGCGCAACGTGCGAAATTTCATTAAATTTCATTGATCCTATCGACGCGACGTTAGACGCCGCTATTCACAAGCTTATACATTCTTCCCATAACAATATGGAATAATTTTAGTTTGCTTGGAGTTATATCATTCTACCCGATCGCGTCAGCCATAAACTTGAGCGGCCTGGACAGGTGGTGCCATCTGGCGGTAGATTGAGCAACCATTCAAGCGCGCAACCAAAACAAGTGTGTTCTATTTACTGGAGAATCTGGCTAGCCTCCGAATGCGTCCGAATCGCAGCTGCCATTGTACGACAGCTCCGAGGAGTTTGTGCACGTGGCACGGTCGCTCACGTGCATGGTACGGCTGGTGCGGAGTGGTCATCTTTCCGCTGAGAGTTTGCATGCTCTCATACTCCGCGCTGGCGGGAACGGCATGCACTCTAAAAAGACAGGGCGTGCAAACACGGACGCAAGAACCAGTACGCCAGTGCCCACTACGCCATAATTATTCATTTTGTTAATCAGCGAAGGGCCCACATACGCGTCCGTAAGGCGACACGCGAACCTCCGCAGCTGTTCACTTTGTCGATGTTTTTGCTGCTAATGATGATTATTACAAATGCCTGAGTGCTTTGTGATGGGTGGGCCTTTAAAACACCCACTCGTTGCTCGATTCACACGTTTTGACACCTGGCGCGATTCTACGCTTCTTCCACGAAATATTACATGCGTTAGACACTGCTCTATACATGACATCCATAGCGCTTTTTTTTTTTTTCCAAGGCACTTTCAAGAAAAAGCGTGGCTCTGTGGTAGAACACCTGCTCGCCACGTAGATGGCCTGAGTTCGATTATCACTCGGGCCCAAAAATTTTATTTTATTTTATTTGCGTCATTCTCGATTTTTCGGTCACGGACAAGATGATGAATTTTCGCTCAACCAACGACGCCGACACCGGAATTTCTGCGAAACGAGCTCTTTAACGCTCTCGCGTTACTATAACTCTCGGTGTTTTACGTCCCAAAACCACGATATATGATTATGAAGGAAGCCATGTCGAAGGCTCCGGAAAATTTGACCAGATCTGGTGTTCTTTAACGGATGCACCTAAATCGAAAAGTACACGGGCCTCAAGCATTTCGCCTCCATCAAAATGCTGCCGCCACGGCCGATATTCGATTCTGCGACCTTCGGGTCAGCAGTCATAACCCGACCATGCACCGTGGCGGGTTCCGGTATGATCTAAGGCAGAGAGTGTTGTTAGGCGCAATCGTAGCAACGCTTCGTATATAGGAACTTAACACGAGGCATCACAAAGTATTCTCTTCCGTTGAATGGTCTGTCGTGGCTTCCGCGATATAGCTCTGCGGCAACGCACCGCTGCCAATCGCGGAGGCCACGGGTCTGTTTTCATAGCGGCGTCATGCCTGTCGAAGGGTGAGCCTGTCCTGTTGTCAACACCTTTACCTGGGGAGGTGTTCTCGAATTATGTATTTAGTGGACTGTCCATTTTGGCCGCTGATTGGCCGGAGCTTGACGAGCATCACTATACCCTGTCTTCTTCCGCAAAGTCATTTGGACGCCACGGAGCTTTCCCAACTCCCGACACAAATGAGAGGAACGGAATGCACTTCAACACAATGAACGCTGCCTCCTGAAAGCAGCGCGAATCTCAGAGGCCGTGCATTATCTCTGATTCTGGGACCGCGTTAACCTTAAGAGTTATAGGTTTAATGCGGCATTGCCTGCAGCGCTCCCAATCATCTGGAATGCGCTCATATGCAAGGACAGGCATGCCAAGTTTGTTTAAATGTTCTGCCACTGTACCTTTCGTCCACTTTCTCTCTTCTAACGCTGGGAGTGTGCTATGCATCCGCATTGCGATGACGTGATCAGGATCGCAATGACGTCACGGCTTGCCACTTTTTTCGAGAGTGAATGCGCTCCGCCGAAATGGACACGTCCATTAGATGGACAGTTCGAGCGTATATCTCCCCAGATTTTAAGCAAGGTATTGCAGCGATGAATTACAGATGAGGACTTAGTGACGTCACTTCCGTCAGAAATGTTTCCGGCGAGCGCCGGCCACTGCGCTGAAGCGGTCGGCAGCGATGTAGCGATTTCCTTGCGTGATTAAAATAACAAATATTGTGATATGTTCTTGCAGGTGCGAAAGGCATCTCCAACTGCTATACTATACATTACCCGTGCTTAAATAAAACACCGGGGCTTGAAAAGTGTTAGAGGACCCCTTTAAAGGGGTGGTGCCACCGAATTTGGGGCTTGCGCGTTCTTTGCTGTAAGCTTTTCCTATATATCTCCAGAAAGCATGATACACGCACCAAGATTCATGTATTCTCGCTAAATAATTTAATATCGCCTTTTGATGTGGACAACTTTCGGTTTCGGTTTCTGGGCGCCGAAGTTGGGCAGTGACGTAGAAGTGTAGGAGCTTGGTCACGTGACCACACAAGGCTGTGACGCACTTAACCAGGAAGCGATCGAAACTCGGCCAGTGATGTAGCAACCGATGCTTTGCTGGTACTATAGCGAACTAGAATATATTCTAGTTCACTACAGGCGGTACATACGTTGCGGAGGTGGCGGAGGTCCGGCGGTCACTCACGTCAATACAGCAGATCTGGTGTGACGTCACTACAACCCATCCTACAGAGCTACGTCAGTGTTGGCGCGCTAGCGATGGGTCTCGGTCGGGAGAATGGGCAATTAGGCACACTTTGGAAGTGAATTAAAATATATTCTAAACGTTTGCTGTGTCCGACCCTTCGTGTGGAGTGTCCTTGCATACAGAGGAAACCCACAACAGGCTTGTTATAGTCTCGAAATTTGATGGCATCACCCCTTTAAGACGTTTTCTCACACACTGGAGCTGACATTTTGCGGACAAAAACACAAATATTAAAGATACACCGCTTACATGTGAATAAAATGCGCATTTAAAAGCCAGGTTTGCATGAGTAAATGTCCTTTTCTTTCAATTAATCGCGCTAAGTTTCTAGAAATTAGCGATGGCTTATCTTCAGCATATTCATCTGTATATGATTTGTGGGGTCTGAATATGAGCCGCTCTCGGAACGCACAGACAGCTCACGCTGTTGGGCAACAACCACACGTTTAAATTTATGAACCTGATTATACATCGCCGAGCTCGCCAGCCGAATCTAATACATAACTAGCAAGCTAATACAATACACAGGAAACATAACACATACAAGTTGCGCGTATGCGGCGTCGCCGACGCCGGCTCACCACGAGGGCCCGTGCGCCCGACTCGCGGAATACGCACGGACCCCGCCGAGAGCCGTCCATCCACGCACACCGAGCCTCGCTGCTGCTGTTTTCTCTGCGCAGTCTAACCTCTCTTCCGCCAGGCGGCGCTGCCGGCGCCACCGCGCTAAGCCTACATCGCGCGAGCACAGTGCCACCTCTCGCTCAGCGGCTGTTAATGATACCTGCGGCTAATCCGCGAGACGCGCGCGCGCCATGAGGCGCGAATGACTTTACAGTATAGTTATAGCACCCCATAGATTATACAAGCGCATCTATCGCAACAGAGTTCATTTACGTGCACATGTGTCGGAAAACAAACTAAAGCGGCATGCGGTCGGACGCTCCGATAGCTGGAACAAGAGCTATTTGCTGTTGTTCCTAAATTTCTTGCGAGCTGCAGGTGAACTGCCAACGAGCAGCGTTGAATAAAAACACAACATTGCCCGCATACACCCCAGAAAAAAAGCAGACATAACGTATACGTGCATGTGTCCATCATGTGTCTATCATAAGGCGGTCATGAAACACCCCGCGGGCTTCTTGAAAATACGCAGACTGCGTGCGTAAAGCAGACACTGTTACGAGCAGCTCAGCCAAATCTCGCATGCAGTCGCGCGCATATATGGGGTGTTTCGCAACTCTTACGACGAAAGTATTTCCGCCTCGACATAGAGTTCATGTGCGAAAACGACAGGAGCCTGACTGGCATAAAAGCTTTATTTAAAGGGGTACTGACACCTTTTTTCGAAGGCAAGTTTACTCTGCCATACAAATGTCCTGTATGCAGAGATGGCTCTGAGCAAGTGTGAAGCTCAGCAAATTCTGATAAGATATTTTAATTTGATATTAAAGGCAATTTTTCCATGGCGCATCTACTGACATCGAGACTAGCTTGACGTCAGGCTACAGTACAAATTCTGGTGACTTCACGCAGCAGTCGTGATGACGTTAGGTACCAAAACTTCCAAGATGGCCGCTTGAATAAAGGAAAGAAGTGTTAATTTCTAAGGGCTCGTTTTTCTTTGTTATACACAACATTAATGAGCACTAACAGACAATAATGCCAAGGAAAGTATAGGGGATGTTTTTAGTAGTAAATGTAAGGTAAATGTGAAGAAAGAAAAGTGGACGAAAAGATAGCTTGCCGCGGGCAGGGACCGAACCTGCGACCTTCGAATAACGCGTCCGATGCTCTACCAACTGAGCTACCGCGGCGGCCATCCCTCCGTCCACTTTATAGGGTATATATGTACATTTAAACGTGGGAGCGTCAGTCAGCGCCGCCAGTAGCCATGACGGCGAGTGTGGAACACTCTTTTTTGCCTGTTGGCGTCACGTAGCACGTGAACTTATTACGAGCTGGCAGCTGACCAATAATCCCTCACATACCACCTGAAAGCATCAAGTCTGCCAGAACGAGACCCTTGCTATGAATAAAGGAAAGAAGTGTTAATTTCTAAGGGCTCGTTTTTCTTTGTTATACACAACATTAATGAGCACTAACAGACAATAATGCCAAGGAAAGTATAGGGGATGTTTTTAGTAGTAAATGTAAGGTAAATGTGAAGAAAGAAAAGTGGACGAAAAGATAGCTTGCCGCGGGCAGGGACCGAACCTGCGACCTTCGAATAACGCGTCCGATGCTCTACCAACTGAGCTACCGCGGCGGCCATCCCTCCGTCCATTTTATAGGGTATATATGTACATTTAAACGTGGGAGCGTCAGTCAGCGCCGCCAGTAGCCATGACGGCGAGTGTGGAACACTCTTTTTTGCCTGTTGGCGTCACGTAGCACGTGAACTTATTACGAGCTGGCAGCTGACCAATAATCCCTCACATACCACCTGAAAGCATCAAGTCTGCCAGAACGAGACCCTTGCCGCTTGTGCGTCACCAAAACTTCCAAAATGGCCGCTTGTGCGTCAACAACGGAGCCACGGTGCAGAGCGGCCGTGGAAACGTCACTATATACATTGCGCGAGCACGTGACGAGAAGCTCATACCGTGTTCTGACGTCAGGGTACAGTATATGAACCGAAACTAGCTTTTAAAAAATATATATATTGTAATTACTTTTTCAGGGCGCACTCGCGCTTAGCGCTATACTTTTCTAGGCTCTTGAGGGCTTAACCCTTCGCTTCGTCTTCTAGCGCTGCATAAAATGAAGCGCACCACGATAATTCCTCCGAAGTTTCGCCGGCATTTCTGTTCCTCCAAAATTAACGAACAAATACTAATAACTCGTCGTACAACGCAGTTATCAGCATCAAGCGTGCTCAGGGTTCACAATCAGGAGGGCCAACGTTTCCCCGCAGCGGTCACCCTCCCCCCTCACTCTTCAGGTATGCAAAAATGAAAATTGAAGGGTCACTAAAGAGGAAAACGATTTTCTCTTATTAGTAAGTTACCCTTTCACAATTACAGCATCCCCACGCTTGCCGCGAGAGGACGCTTGGTAAGCGAGAAAACTCGCAAAAAGAAAATGCGGGTGGCGACGACACCTTAAAATTCTCGCACCAAACTCCGTGACGTCATATATTTTGACGGCATCTATACTATAAGTCCCACGTATACAGTTCCTAATCAGTACAAAAGTATTAAATTGTCCTCCAAGCGGGCCATGGAATTAACATACCAAGTTTCAGGAACTTTCGTTAAGAGAGTGTCGCCAAAATACGACAAAGTACACTTTGAAATTTGTGACGTCACGCGCGAAGATTTCGGCGCGAAATTTAAAAATAAAACTTTTATCTCGACTTTCTCCTCCTTTAATGAACCTGTCATGGTGTAATTAACGACATTGGAGTTCTCAGAGTGCAATTTATCAATCTAAACGGATTCATTGTTTCACTTTAGTTCTCCTCCAAGCAACGACGTTCTGCTCAAAACGGCCTTCCTTTGGTCAATGGGAAGCAAACAGCTCTTGGAATTCATCAGGAGTCCTCGGCCGTTGCTATCGTCAAACGATCCTTCACATTAAACCATTAAGGAAAAGGTCCGACTGAGTTAAGATATGGGGCACACTTGGCCCATAAGGAGGGGGGGGGGGCGCCACCCCTGCCCTTGCCTGTACGCAAGGTTATGATAAACATGTTTGCTCGCTTACAGCATGACATGGGATATTACGAAGTGAAGTGACCAACGATACATGACCTCCGCGCAGCATGATATGCGCGAACAACATAATTTTCGTTAATAAATCAAATTCAGGGGCGTAGCCAAGGGGGGGGGGGGGGTTGGGGGGTTCAAACCCCCCCGAAATTTTTCAATTTTGCTTGCGTATATATATACACACACACACAAACGCACGCACGAACATACATAAAGTATGGTTGAACC